>NC_059304.1:26149127-26216627 GCF_017591435.1 Portunus trituberculatus
CCAGTGAGGTGTACTGTAAAGCGTCAGTCAATGTTGTGTCCCAGTGTCGCCAGCAGGCTGTCTTGAGGTCAGTCAGGAAGTCTGTCTGGTCAGTAGCTAAGTCAATAGGGAGGGTGGGTGTGTGCCTCTGCTGCTGCCCTGTCGGCCACGGTGTTACCTATGACACCAACATGGGAGGGCACCCACTGAAGGTGGATGGTGTGTCCTAGGGAGGTCAGGTGGAGGATGAGGTGGTGAATTATAAGGGTGAGGTGGTGGTGGGAGTGTGGGCGGTGGGATTTTACAATCTGGAGGGCAGAGAGTGAGTCAGAGAAGAGGGCTATTGAGCAGGGGGCAACAAGGGTGGTGGCAAATTGAAGGCCCTCTTTTATGGCAAACAGTTCTGCTGTGGTGATGGAGGCAGTGGCCGGTAACCTCCAGGCAGTGGCAAGGGACCTGGAGGGGATGTATATAGCTGCACCGATGGATGGAGGGGTAGCGAGGCGGGAGCCGTCGGTGTAGATGTGGAAGTGGGTGTGGTACCGAGAATGGAGGAGTGAGATGAATAGAGTTCTGCCCTGCACTGGGCAGCCGGTTTTGAACCATTGTGTGGGTGTATGAAGTGAGACTGAGGAAGAGAGAGGGTACCAAGGGCCCAGAGGAGAAGTTTTTTCGAGGATGAGGAAAGGGGGAGAAGAGTCACCCGGAGAGTTGCAAAGAAGGAGAGGGCTCTATCTACAAAGGGTGTGTGGGCTTGATAAGGCAAGGGGCCATGAAGTGGCTCCCTGCCGTGCCGCAGGAGGAGGGAGTGGAGGGCATGACATCTAGGGGAGGAGGCAAGCTTGGTGTAGGTCCGGACAAGGAAGGTGAAGCGTCTGTGTGACAGGGAGGGGAGGGAAGCTTCTGCCTGAAGGGCACAAACTGGGGAGGACTTAAAGGCTCCCAGTGCAATACGAAGGGCTGAATTTTGTATGATATAATAACTGCCCTTCCCCTCTGGAGTTCATGGTAACGAGGTCGCCGACGCCGTAGCCAAGATGGCTCTCTTCGCAGTAAACATCTTGCCACTGCCCCTCCCGCTCTCCACCGCTAAGCGCCTCATTACCGGCGTCTGCCACTCCACCTGGAACAGCACGCTCGAAGATGCCCTGTGCACCACCTCCATGGGCCAATATCGGACTGACTCTTTCCCACAGCCTTGGATACGGCAGCACTCCCAAGTGTTAGATGTCGCCATCACAAGCCTCCGGCTGGGCCACACCACACTCAGTGGTCACCTGCATTGCCTACGTCTGTTCCCTGTTTATCCAGAAGTCTGTCTCCTGATCCCTTCTGTCTTTGGTGTAGGACTCCCACTGCACTGCACTACGCTCCCAGTCCCGGCTTTTCGCCTGGGCATCACAACACTCGACTTGCCCACTCTCCTGCTGCGGCTTCAGGCGTCCACCCCTCTCGGCAACCTGCTGTCTATCGCCTTACCTGTGGCTTCTTGAGGAAGACCGGCCAACTACCACGCCTGTGGTACGCACACAGGACCATCCCAGGGCTCATAAGGATCTACAGATCTTCGCGGCCCAAACACCAAACAACAACAAGTTACAAGTGTAGCAACTTACCAAGTGCTGGGTAGTGGTGGTGTGGTTTGCAGTCAGGATGCAGGTGTTTGGGTCTCTGTGTCCTCGCGGTGTACGGGTGTTAGGTAATATGCCAAGTTTTCCTTCTTGTTCACACCTAACAAACAAGAGCTCTTAAATCATATGGCTTGCCCCCTGCCTGCATAATCATATCAAGTGATCTTTCTTTAATGTGAAGATTACTACAAATTTATAGGACACCATGATTTCATAGCTGGCAGTACCGTGTGTAATACGGTAAAAAATTTAATACTGTAGAATAAGGCCTTCCTGTTGCCACCAGCCCCCTCCCACACCAACAAGCTTGGGTAAATTTCCAGAGTTTCACCACATTCTCTTTTCTGGACGAAACAAATTTTTCTGGTAGATTTCGGCTTGCTTTTAATTAATTTACCAGTTGTTTTTGGCGCAAATCACCCAGTTTTTTTTTTATCACCCCCCCAAACCTAACCCAACCTAACCTAACCCAACCCAACCCAAACCCAACCTAACCCAAACCTAACCCAAACCTAACCCAAACCTAACCTAACCTAACCACCAAAGATACGATTAAATCTTTTAAATTCGGTATCGCCATTATAAATAGGTTGCACCTTATAAATATGGGATTCAAAATACTCATAATGAGGAGCTCTATCTCATGAGGTGGGTAAAAAACACTTACCTGTACGTACAGTCTCGATGACAAGTAGGACACTGCACCACAGTAGGTAGAATGCCGTGATCACGTAAAAACTGTACGGATTTAGCAGAGTCCTCGAAAAACTCAGCGATAACTTTGAAGTAATGCCTGCACAGTGGGATATCTTGCCTCAAACTGAATTCAAATTCATACCGCGAGCCTCAAGGCCACCGTGATTGGTTGAATAAATTATGATTTTTTTTCATTGGCCACTTTCAAACGGAAGTAACCAATCAGCGGAAACAATAGCTCAAACAAAACGAGTCACTAATGTTGGCCCGCGCGCTAGCCGCTGCTCTGGGTCGAGCAGCTCTCGCGCCAGTCTGCCTCTGTTCTATCGACTCAGGAGTGAGATCGCCAAAAATACGATTAAATCTTTTAAATTCGGTATCGCCGTTATAAATAGGTTGCGCCTTATAAATAAGGGATTCAAAATATTCGTAATGAGGAGCTCTATCTCATGAGGTGAGTAAAAAACACCTAGTGGAATGTGGTGAAACACTGGAATAATACCCAAGCTTGGGGACCTATTGGGAAAGAAGAGATATTGGGGTAAGAAAAGCTTAAATAGATCCAAATTTGTAATTCCTAAAAAGTATAAGAGGTCATATTTGGCTAGATTGGAAAGAATACATGAAATAGCAACTGATGAAATCTAACATAAACTAACTAAATTTAAAGCCTATTCTAACTTTACCTATGGAGGGGGGGAAGGGAGTACCTTAACACTCCTCATCAGTTACAAATCCATAATAGACTGGTAAAGGCTACTGGAACAGTAATAATGTTTATTAACATATGCCAGAAGAGCAAGAGGTAGAGAAGTGGGGTGCCATGTGGTGTAAAACTCTAGCAAAGTTAGGTTGCAATCAGAGCAGCAGAGTAGGAACTGAAGCATGTGTGCCTGCATGCCATGGATGAATGGCAAGGAAAGTATATCTAATAATAATTGAAAACTGTAAATGCTGTTCAAGCAAGATATATTTAACAGTATCATATACAATACACATACAACTAGTGTAAGTAGCATATAAGAAAAAAAAAAAATAATAATAATAATTAAGTGCTTGCACTACATACTTAGGCATATGCCTATATTATACAAAAAAGTTCCAAGGTTCAGTCTGACAGAAACTAGGCAATGACTGTTTAGACTTTGTGAGCCAGTTCAAATTTCAAAGTACTGTCTTGGGTGAACATTGCACTTCAAGAGATTAAAACTTTCACAGACATATAGTATGGTAAGAACGCTACCCAAGTATATAAGTGTGGTGTGTGTAAAGTGCAAGGCCTTATTCTATAGAAAAATTGTAGCATTTACATATAATACCATCACCTGTTGAATTAAGCAGTTACTGGAAAACCCAAGCTTTCCCCTGAAGGACTTATCTCCTAGCTGGGTGGAGGGAGGTATAAGACCTGTTTTTGGGACTCCACATATTCCATGCAGTATTATTCATGATAAGTTTTCCTTTCCACAACAGAAAGGGCACTTGTGAAGATATTTGGTGCTGTGGTAGGGGTAGGTGTGACTGGCCTGCCATTAAGAGTTGCTGGCTATACATTTGTTATAATGTTACATTCATGTATATATGTCTCGTGTATCCATTGAAATAGTTCATAGGTGTCTGATGTGGCAATATATTAAGTAGTACTACCTGAATAGGTTACTACTGACATAGTTGTAAGTTGTTTATGGTATATCCATACCAGGATATACCATATTGCTGGTATGTAAGAGTGGCCATTCATATTTAAAGGGAATACTGTCATTTGTGATGAATTGTTTACTAAATTATGCAGACATATTATTACCAAGAAAATATTGATTCCAACTATTAAAATATGTTCATTTAATAATGTCAAGAGTATATAGAAATAAGTAAATTAAATGTCCTTTTTTTCATTGCAGGTGTACATTCTAGAGTACCAGTGGTGAGTTGTGTGAGAGGCATCAAACATGGGGAGAATGATGCTATCAATCCTAACTTTGTGAACCGCAACCCTCGGAATATGGAAATGCTGCGGTTAGCCCGGAAGCCTGAGGGATGGAATCTAGAGGCATCATCTTGTATATATTGGTACAAGTAAGTGTTGACAGTGTTTGCTTCATATGTTTGCTTACTTTGTGTGAAATTATCCTGTTTATGGATTTGTATATATAATTCTTTTTTTCTTTTCATTGTTAGCAATAATAAGAAAATTATTATTATTATTATTATTATTATTGTTATTATTATTATTATTGTTATTGTTATTATCATTGTTATTGTTATTGTTGTTGTTATTTTTGTCAACATTATTATTATCATATACTCTTTACAAGATTTCATGTCTCAATAGCATTAATGAATTACACTAGTTTACACAATAAGTTATCATTTATTTTTAAATTGAAATCTGTTTCTACTTCAAGCTCAATTTTTCAAAGAAATACATACACTGCTGGTCAGAGTGGAAGGCACGAAAGGGACCATGACTTCCAATCTAACCAAATTTCATTCATACAGTGGGATTCACTGTATGTCGCTATCTGACAATTCTGCAGCTCTAGTAGTCAAAGTAGATGATATGTTTCCTTAGTTAATGTTCGCCTGTGGTTCGTGTGCTTGAATTTGAATTTTCTTTCACCCCCCCCTCACGGCCCCTTTCTGTGGATACGTGAGCTTACCATTGTGCCCTGTTACCACCTATTATGGGACCTAGGAAACTAATTAGTAAGGTCCAAACCTCAATCATTTGTGCATTAGTGAGGAAGAATAAGTCAAATCTAGAAATTGCCGTGAACACTGGCATAGCTCTCAGAACTGTTCAACGTTGGACCAAAATTCATCGTGAGGGAGGAAGAGACATTTCGCCACCATCTTACAAGCCTGAAGGGCGTAAGCGCAGTGTGAGCTAGATAACTCTGAACATTATTCGAAGACAGCTAGAGGCCAACCCTCGCATACACAGCAAGGAACTTAAGGCCAGGAACCTCTTTACTGGCTGAGGTAAGTGAAAGGACTGTACGGAGATATGTGAAAGGCGACATGGGATACTGCAGTTGCCAGTTTCAAAATTTTGCATCACACATGGTCACCTTAATAGTAGGCTTGCATTTTGTGTCTCAGTAAAAAGATTGGGACTCAGGTAAATGGCATAGGGTATTTTGGTCAGTTGAGGCAAACTTTCAGGTTACAGACAACCAGAGAAACTGTGTGTACCGCAGACCCAGTAGTAACCGTTACGATCCACGCTACACAACACACACATTAAAACCCAGATTCTTTGATGATTGTTTTTCTTACTATGGTTTTGGAAAATTAGTGTTTTTGCCTAAGAATGTTTGTATGAACCAAAATAACTACTTTGAGCTAATTCTAGATGAGTTAGATGAGTGTATGGAAAAGTGCAATGCCGATACCTTCATGCAAGATGGTGCACCGTACCATACAGCAAAGTTAATTGTTGACTGGTTTGATTTCTGCAATGTTAGCCTTTTAAAACCTTGGCCCGCAAATTTGCCAGACCTTAACCCTATAGAAAATCTCAGGGCATACATAAAACTGAAGCTAAAGGAGAGAGATACCTCCTCCCTCCCACGCCTCCAAGCCACTATTCAGGACATATGGGACAATATTGATGCTCAGTATCTCCACCACCTGGGTGATTCACTTCACAAGAGACTCGAAAAGGTCAAGAAGGCACAAGGGCATCCTATCAATTACTAGTTTAGGTTAGTACCCTCATTGAAACATATTTTCTGTGTCATTAATCTCCTTATATATTCAGATTTTGCCATCTAGTGAGTAGGAGCCTATAAATACTGGTAAGCCAGTCTCCTTCCCCACTTACCTGTTGGAGGAACAAGTAGCAGGACCACTGTGGTCATTTTTTTAACGTTTTACATGTGGTTTTACAGTGCCCTTATATATATATATATATATATATATATATATATATATATATATATATATATATATATATATATATATATATATTTTGACTCATGGCAACCATCCCCGACTCCAAAGTTGCTGTCGCGCACCTCTCAGTTCTTCTCTAGTTTCTTTTTCTTCTTTTCAATAACAGGAAGTGGAAATGCAATTTCAGCACAAAGCACAGGTTGAGGTATAAGTGGTATGGTTTTGTTGTGGTTTGTTCTGATTAGGGTTGGTCTTGGTTGCTAGGCTGTTTGCCTAGCATAGCAAGAATGCAGGCAGCTTGTGTGTGATAGTGTTCCTGGTTTTGCACCAAGAACCATGGCTTGCATTCTGTGTGCCATAGGCCAATGTGATACCCTCTTAATAAACCTCTTTGGTGCCATTATAAGTTTCTAAATGAAAAACTACAGACAGAAGGCAGAAGAACGTTTTTCTCACGACTGAGACTAGGGATCCAGTTTACCAGAATACTGTTTTTTTTTTTTTTTGTAATACTGGTACTATCGCTGTCAGAACGGGATAATGACGACAGCGGGAAGGGAGAGGCCAGTGCTTTGTTTACAGCCATGTGTGCAGCTGTTTTGATTAACAGATATTTTCACCACTAATAATCCTTTGGTGCTATTGTAAGTTTCCAAATGAAAAAGTAGTACATACAGAATGCAAGAGAATGTTATTTTGATGACTGCAGCAGCACGACTGGCAGAAGGGGGTAGGAAGAGGCCAGGGAACCTTTGTTTACAACCATGTGTGTTGGCATTCGACTACCAGGTGTTTTTTTTTTTTTTTTTTTTTTTTTCAGTATTAAATGGAATGGAACTTTTGCATTCGAGTATTGAAAAGTTTGACTATTAAGACGTTCGAGTATTGAGTCTTCTCTGTACTTCAAATGGGATGATTTTATTTAGTAGGTTATACACTTTCCATCATTTAATAGAACCAGCTGTTAAGTTTTTTTTTTTTTTTTTTTTTTTTTTTACGTAGGGAAGAGGGCCAGCCAAGAGCAAAAAAAAGAAAGTTAGAAAAAAGCCCACTTGAGCGCTGGCTCTGCAAAGAGTACAAAAAGTGCCAAAACTGTCAGCCAGAATTAGGGGAGCAAATGCCTCGATACCTCCCTCTTAAAAGAAGACAAGTTGTAGGAATTTGGAAATACAGATGCAGGGAGGGAGTTCCAGAGTTTACCAGGGAAAGGGATGAATGACTGAGCGTACTGGTTAACTCTTGCATTAAAGAGTTGGACAGAATAGGGATGAGAGGAAGAAGAAAGCCTTGTGCAGCGTGGCCGCAGGAGGAGGGGAGGCATGCAGTTAGCAAGATAAGTAGAACAGTTACCATGAAAATAGCGATAAAATATAGAAAGGGATGCAACATTTTGGCGGTGAGAAAGAGACTGAAGACAGTTAGTCAGAGGAGGGGAGTTGATGAGACGAAGAGCTTTCGATTCCACTCTATCAAGCAAAACTGTGTGACTGGAAATCCCCCAAACATACGAAGAGTACTCCATACAGAGACGGATAAGGCCCTTATACAGAGTAAGCAGTTGGAGGGGCGAGAAAAACTGGCGGAGACGCCTCAGAACACCTAATTTCATAGAAGCTGTTTTAGCAAGAGATGAGATGTGAAGTTTCCAGTTAGGTTAACATTATGAGCAAAGGACAGACCGAGGATATTCATTGTGGAAGAGGAAGACAGTTGAGTGTCATTGAAGAAGAGGGGATAGTTGTCTGGAAGATTGTGTCGAGTTGATAGGTGGAGGAATTGATTTTTTGAGGCATTGAAAACTACTAGATTTTCTCTGCCCCAATCGGAAATTTTAGAAAGATCAGAAGTCAGGCGTTCCGTGGCATCCCCGCGTGATCTGTTAATTTCCTGAAGGGTTGGATGTCTCTGAAAGAACGTGGAAAGATGTAGGGTGGTATCATCAGCGTAGGAGTGGATAGGGCAAGAAGTTTGGTTAAGAAGGTCATTAATGAATAATAGAAAGAGAGTGGGTGACAGGACAGAACCCTGAGGAACACCACTATTAATAGGTTTAGGAGAAGAACAGTAGCCGTCTACCACAGCAGCAATAGCGCGGTCGGAAAGGAAACATGAGATAAAGTTGCAGAGAGAAGGATAGAAGCCGTAAGTATTGAATACTCACAATTATCATTGGAGAGATGAAGAAAAAGACAATTTAAGAATAAAAGCTTAAATGATGATTCAATACTATAGTGAGAGAGTCATGCCAGTGATAGCAATGACCCTCAAAAATGCACAATTGAGAGGTATTGAATATTTTTTTGTGAAGTTAGATTGATTTCTCAAGAAAAAGGATAAATCCACATCTAAAGATGGCTGCTCATAATAATCATGTGACATCATGGATTTCATATAAGTAGTTGGCTCTAGTGACATCTGTATCAACTCTTATGTGTTCTCTACATAGCCCTTAAGAATAGCTACTTTATGGTGTTGTTACTTCACAGATTGGTCCTAGAGAAAAGCAACAGGCACTCCACAGGCTGGGTTGAGCACCACACTGGCACCCCTGTTGTCGCTGCTTCCACCCGAGAGTGGGCCATCAAGCACCATCTGTACTCTACTACCGATATCAATGCTATTTACAACATAGGGCGTATTCTGGCGAGGCGGTGCTTGGAGTCTGGTATTACTGAGGTGTACACCGAACTGGACCAGTATGCTGAATCATCTAGAAAGGTGCGATTTAAGGACAGAAACAAGTGATCACCTTCAATATATAGATATAGAGTATTATAATTTTCTTGATAGTTTTCTTGATTTATTAATATACTTGA
Organism: Portunus trituberculatus; assembly: GCF_017591435.1. Classification (NCBI taxonomy): domain Eukaryota; kingdom Metazoa; phylum Arthropoda; class Malacostraca; order Decapoda; family Portunidae; genus Portunus; species Portunus trituberculatus. The sequence continues at coordinate 26,158,147 of NC_059304.1, forward strand.
GAAGCCATCCTTACATATGTTCAGGTGAGGTGGCTCAGGTTGCTGATCTATTGACCTATTTTTAACATCGTCAGGAAAGTTGACACTTGAATATCTTAGTCATCCATTTCTTTTTATCTTTTTTTTTTTCATATTAAAAGAAACCTTTGATAACTTGCATAATGCAGTATTTATATCTCAGAATAGAGAAGAAATGAAACAAGATACAGGCACAAGAAATAATGATTTCAGATGTAACTTTGCCTGTGTGTCTGTTTTTCTGTTACTGTTATTGTTTTGGAACAAGTTTCATGTTGATTTGACAGGCATTATCCAATGACAACTTTTTAAGGAGCTGCTTCTTCCTAAATTAATCTCTTTTTGAAGTAACTTTTTCTGATAAGCCTTTTCTAGATATATTTATGTAGCTTGAGACATTCTTTCATCTAATCCTTTTTTCCTCATATCCTTATTGACACAGTCCTTTCTACCTGATCCAAGGTCTTCCACTTCTGTGTGTTTCTCCCTCACTTCCATTTCCAAGACTTATCTTGCAACATCAGATGACCTTGTTTTCTGAACTTTTTTTGACTTCAATAGGTTTTACTAATCTTATATACCTATTTTATATCATGTTTTTTTTGGTCTTGAAGCTTCGCTTATTTTTTTTATCTGGATGATTGCTGATTTGTATTTTGAGTCCTTTCTGAGAATTTCATCCCATGCCTTTTGGTCTACTTGTTTAAAAAAAATTTACCTGTCATTTTCATCTTTTCTCTATGGCTATAATGTTCTCATTATTATTTAGCTTTGCTACACATTTAGAACTCATAACATGTTACTCTGTGGTTCCATCCTTGTACATGAATTGCTTCCTATTATTCACTTTAACTTTGCCTTAAGTTACACCCAATGTAATATCCCATGCCCCTCTCTTATGACAGTGAATCTTGAATATGCAACTGTATTCCATTTTTAATTTTTTTTTATTAATTTGCACTAAGTAGACCTATATTTATGATCCTCATTAATTAATTTATTTTGATCAAGATTCTTCTAGATAATTTACAGTTGTCTATAGTTTATTCACCTGACAGTTTCTTGAAGCATTCCCTATTTTCTTAAGTTCTTATTCAGTGATCAAAAGTGAATGAAGATTATATCTTGACTTGCCCCTAGTTATAAATACTTCAAAGAGTAGACTGTCAGAGTTATAAGCTAGATGAAATGAGTTTATTGCATCTTACCTTACAAAATTCCTCAGATTCAGAAGTTCTTGACTGCTATGAAAGTGGGTGGTGTGGAGCTAAAGGAGCCACGCTTCATCCATGAGCGCAGTGTGGGGATGTTTTCCCCCCGCAGGTCTGCACTTCCTTGGCAAGTGCAGGAGGAAGTAATTTCTTCACCAGCTTCTCCTGTCTTATGATAACTGATTTTTCAAAATTTTGTTTCTGTACATTCAGTAAATTTTTATTTGTTGTTCAAAGTTCTGTTTGGACATTCAATAAATTTTATTTGTAGACATTTTTTTTCAATCCCATTTTTACTAGAAAATCATTAACTAGAATGTGGGCTTCTTCTGCAGTGACAATTGACTATTTTTGTAGATTTTACATGGCACTACACTAATACAACTGGAGACCTGTCCATGTTTAAAGGCAATAAATTTGTTGACTAGTTGTATTTATCCAATGCTGTTTGTGTGTGAGTATATGCTTATGTTTGGCCTGCAGTAAGGCCTGCCTATTGGAAGAGGAATTTAAGACTTCATGAAAGGGAGAAGTATGTTATGTGAGCACATCATGGTAAGTTATGATGTATGAATATGATTCACTAAAAGATATATGTATGTGATAAACTAGCTATATGGTGAATGAATGTGGTGTATTCTTTTGAATAAATGGCATATAAACATGTTATACTTTACCATTTAGTAAACTTGAAATACTACATGGGAAATCAACTATGACTGTCATAGTAAGTGAACATGGTATACTATAAGATAGATGGAGTGATCTATATGACAAATGGGCATCTGTCTCTCTTTTTTTCTGTACATTATTACAACAATAACGTTATCAATCATTCTCTCTCTCTCTCTCTCTCTCACACACACACACACACACATCACAACCGAGAGGGCCGGGTTCGAGTCCCGGGAAGCGGCGAGGCAAATGGGCAAGCCTCTTAATGCGTGGCCCCTGTTCACCTAGCAGTAAATAGGTACGGGATGTAACTCGAGGGGTTGTGGCCTCGCTTTCCCGGTGTGTGATGTGTTGTGGTCTCAGTCCTAACCGAAGATCGGTCTATGAGCTCTGAGCTCGCTCCGTAATGGGGAAGACTGGCTGGGTGACCAGCAGACGACCGAGGTGAATTACACACCGCGTAGTGTAGTGGCTAGCACGCTCGACTCACAATCGAGAGGGCCGGGTTCGAGTCCCGGAAGCGGCGAGGCAAATGGGCAGGCAACCGAGGTGAATTACACACACAGCGTAGTGTAGTGGTTAGCACGCTTGGCTCACAACTGAGAGGGCCCTGATTTGAGTCCCAGGTGCGACGAAGGCAAATGGGCAAGCCTGTTAACACGTTCCCTGTGATTGGCAGCGCGGCGATCTCTTCCACACTGCGGTACAAAAAACTGTCGTCATGTCAGTGTTGGTCAAACTAGCGAAGTGAGAAGAGTAGAGTGTTGTCTTGGAGAACACCCAAACGAACTGGCAATCTCAATGCGTTTGTCCACCAGCGGGTCACATCATGTACCATGAAAAATCTATGACTTCTCTGCTATCTGATCCACCAGTGGTGGACATACTTTATTTGTTAATATTCAGTGTCTCTAAACTGTACTATATTTTTCTTTTCCTAAATTTGTTTATATATTTTTTGTCTGTTTTGCATATTTAGAGACCATTTTTTTTTTTTTTTTATGTTATGGCCTATAGTGCCTGTAGGAATACTTAAAGAGTATATGTGGGAAGTACTGTTCAGCTTCTGTCCATTAGTGGCGCAGGCAATTTTGTTATAGTGGTACCCATTTTAGGGCTCATATCACCACCCAAGCACATATTTGGTGTAACCACCTAGATCCTGGCCCCCCGGGGTATCATGGGGACATGTAGGTAACCTCAAACCACTCGACAAAATGGCATAGTTTCAAAGTGGTATGTGGTGAGATTCGAATCTACGCGTGGACATCTGCCCGAAACCATGCTCATCACCTTATCCACTACGCTATACAGTTTTATGGTCAATTTAGTTCAACAGTAGAAAGAAGATTAGATAATATTATAGTAAAGATGTTATCAGGAAAATTCTGAAATTCTGAAAAGATCAGTGCCCTGCTACCAATGGCACCTGTAACAATTGCGGATGAAAGGGTCATTGGGCAAGGGGTGCCAAGTGCCTACTAAGGATGCCTAGTGTTACGCCTGTATGAAAACAGGACATTTTGTCAAGTATTGTTGATCAACAAAGATGGCTCACTGCCAGGACAGCTCACGCACTCGGATACAGTAGAGTTCCTGCCGCCACGTCACTCACAGCCCATTGCCTGATGCCATGACTCCTAAGCCTGTGTACATTTACCTGACGCACCTCTTTCCACCACAAAAAGCTGGCAAGCACCAGTGCGGTTGTCATCATTATCGGTCAGCGACATATAAGCATTCTACGTATCCCCAGGAGCAGCCTACAGCCTCTTCCTCCTGTACATACTTTGACAGCGGACATTTAAGAGATGGCACCTACCTTTGGATGTTTCCAAGCTATCTTACGGCTCAGATAGAAGTCTTGTGTTGCCCAGATTCAAATACACGACGGCGTCCTGACACCACTCCTCTCCTATGGCCACTGGAAGGAGCTGGCCATCATTTATTTCACCGGAGTTCCCAAAGCCGATTCTCAAGATCAAACACATTAATGGGTGTGGAAAACTGCCCCTCGCTAACATTATGTCCCCATTTACTGCGAAGGAATACTTTATTCAGGGGTTCCAAAACGTGCTGCTCTCCAAGGAGGATCTGAAAAAGGTTCCCCTGAAGGGATGGACCAAGTTGACAAAGAAGACTTATTGGTGTGGGACTCAAGAAATACAAGGGGACACAGCATGAAATTGAAAAAGACCGCGTATAGAAGAGAAATCAGAGATATTGTTTTCCAAACAAGCATAAGAATAGGGAACAATATGGATGAAACAGTGGTTCAAGCAAAAAATATTCATGACTGTAAAGCTAAACTGGACGACTATAGATATGGAGACAGGACAGACGGAGAATAACTCTTTTCCTGTAAAACAACACTACCCAGTTAGCACCTGGCCACGACCCGTGGTTGGTGGGTGTCTTCTTCCTCTCTCCATTCTCTATGAACAGAGCTCCTACGGAGATGAGTGTTGTTGAGGCCGTCTCTCAGGACCACGCTTTCATGGCCTCCCCTGTGGACAGGACGTCTGTCTTAAGGCAAACTAGCCTCTGGAGATGATTATTCATATGAAGAGGGTTAAGCTTTCTCTTGGTGGAGAGGAGAGGCTCGCCGCAAAGCCTCCCTTGACCTGACCAGACAATTGGTTAACCCCGCATCCCCGCTGTTACCTCCGCTCCTACGGACTTAATATCCCTGTCTCCAGGACTGCAGGAAGACATGGATATGTTCACTGCTTAAAGACCGTTTCTTCCTGGAGACGAGGCACTCGACGCACGTAGTGTGAAGCTGCATGGCTTAAAATCGCCTTAGTGTTTTTCCAATGGGAGTGTTCACAGCAGACGCGAAACTTTAGGACATGCCATACACACTGCATGCACCGATTCAAGCTCACCGGCCAGGCGATTTTTCTGGCCGTAGCATCAATGACTCATGCTTCCTTGGGACTCCAGAAATGTTCATGACTTAAGGATAAACTGGACGACTATATAGATATAGAGATAGGACTGCATGAACATAACTCTTTTTCCTGTAAAACACAATTAACTAGGTATCCAACACACACACACACACACACACACACACACACACGCTGGACCAATAGGTGAAGGACTATACAAGATAGAGAGGGGAAGAAAAACCATCAGTGTTGGATCTAATATTCACGAAAAAAAAAAAAAAAACAGATTAAGCCTTGTCCAACCGTCAAACAACATAGCCCAATGGGAAAAAGTGATCATATGGTCCTAGAAGTTGAATTGGAGGACCAGGAATTTTTGAGATGCAATACTGAATGAGGGGCACAAACAAGATTGAATCACGCCAACACAAATTTCGAAGGATTGCGTAAATACTTTAGTAGAATAAATAAAAACAGAAACCATGCAAGGCAAGACAGTTCAAGATAAGTATGAAATATTCCTAGAGAAGTACAATGAGGGGATGAAAAGGTATGTTCCAGTATACAGAGTTAAAGAGAGCAAACACACATGGTATAACGCTCCATGTGCGAAGTCTAAAAGAGAAAAGATGCTTCTTGGAAGAAATTAAGAAAACAAAGAAATTAATAAAATAGGAAGCAATGTAATGAAGCACGAAACGAACATATATTAATAAGGATGGAGGAAGAGAGAAAGTCTGAAAGGAATGTCGTAAAAGAATGTGGAGAGGAACCCAAGCTATTCTACATGTACATAAATGGAAAAATTAAGAGAAACAGAGTAAATGAAACAATGGATCTGAGTGAACTGATAAATGAGAGCTTTAGATTAGTAATTTAATGTAGAAGAATATATTTCAGAGAACTAAACGACGAAGTAACCTAGGAAGGGTTACGAAATGTTTTGGTGCATAAACATGAAATTAGTGAATTATTAGAAAACGTGGATGTAAGAAAAGCAATGGGGCCAGATACAGTGTCAGGATGGACACAAAGAATGTAAAGAACAACTGTTAGACCCAATTTGGAATGTGATCAACAGCTCATTATAACGGAAGGGAAAGCACCAAAGGAATAGAAAAGAGCAAATATAGTCCCACTATACAAAGGAAGGTCCGAGGTTAGGAAGGGCATCCACTCGGGGTAATGGTTCCCAAATGCCAAAACCAAAGTCCTCCTGACTCCTCTGTCAGGAGTCACCGTCCTAGCCCTAATGTAATAGAGGAACCGGACGTAAACCGAAAAAAAAAAAAAAATACAAAGGAAGGAAAAGAACCGAGCCCTTGAATTACAGAAGTGTGTCTCTGACTAGTAGGAAAGTTCTGCGAAATTGTGATTAAAGATAAATGGCTGGATTATCTGGAGGAAAATAAAGTTATAAATAACTCCCAATTTTTATCTAAAAAAGAAAGATCATGCGTAAATCAAATCTACTAAGATTCTATACACGAGTAACAAATGAGGTACAATTGAGAAATGGTGGAGACAGTGTATTTATACATCAAAATGGCTTTTGACAGAGTACCAAATAGAAGACTCGTATGGAAAATAAAACAAATATGAGGAGTAGAGGGAAGTATCTTATGCTGAATGAGGGACTATTTAACAGAAAGAAAAATAAGAGACACTCCATCAAGTTGGAGGACAGTAACTTATAGTGGCGTACCACAGGGTTTAGTGTTGGCATCAATAACGTTTCTATTATTGCTGCATACAAAGGAGTCTGCGCGACGATAAGGAAACATGTAAACTAGCATGAGTAAATTGTATGTTAGATTTAAGGATTTAATGCGAAGGACCTAAACTTAAGTTAAGACGCCACTAGCGTATAGTGAAGTAACGAAAAAGGGTAGAGACAGGCTTGATGATGGTAGAGCAAAGGAAGAGAGGCAAAGTTGTTTATAGTGGAAATTGCTGACTCTTGAGGAGTATATCTCCCCTACACGATGGGTCAGCAGGTTATCTTGTCTACTACCGTCCATGGCAGCCCCAGGACAGAAGAGAGGGACAGAAGGGAGCAGGGTGTTATAGAAGTAACATCGTGAGCCGAGCTTGCTCCAAGCAGTTATGCACACACACACACACACACACACGCACGCCATATTAGCGCTCGCAGGACCCGCAACACGTAAGTGTGATGTTCTGTATTGTGATTATTGTCATTGAGTGAATGTGTGGAGTTAATTTGTGCTGTATTCTTACTGTACTGAGCATAAGTATTTAGCATGTAAAGGATCTTAGGGTTAAGTAGTGGTAAGCACGACAGCACTCACTGTTTGGAGGTGTTGGAGGGGGATTAGGTAGGACTCGTTGAGAGGCCTTTCTCCCACTCCCCCAGCGACGGCTGTGCCACTGCCTTCTAGACAAGAAGGCCCGAGTCAACGAGTATAAATACTATGAGAGGAAAGCTCGCTAGTGTTCAAGAGTAACTGAGGCGTGCGCCTTGTGGTTGCCAGTTAGCTTATTTCACACCAACACCACCTATGACCGTAAGCAAACAACTCTCAAACCGCGTGCTTTGAAACTCGTCTCAGTGCTACCATTGCCTGGTTGTGGTATTTCATATCGTATGGTTATCTGAACTACTGATTGTTACTGATTGATGACATGCTCACCACATATAAACTCTGCTACTCCTATTAACTCTTCTTTCTGCTATTAGAGTTTACTGTAGGCATGTATATATTAGATATTTAACAAATAGTAGGACAAAAAATAACCAGCAAGACTATGAGGGAATAATAAATTCTTTGCTGCATATGATAGTATATAGAGATCCTATTCTCACTTTATAAACAATTGCTCATTGTTCCAAGTAAAGAAAATGTTCACTTCATACAAAGGCTGATAACATCAGTAAAGAAGTAAAAATATCTAATATACACATGGCCAAAGGTACATACACAGTATGTGTATATGTACCTTTCTTTCATGTGTTGAATCAAGACATAATAAAGGTAGCAGAAAAAAAAACACTGGTTTATTTTTGTTTTTTTTTCATGTTTAGTATCTAAATATGATATTCAAACAATAACGAATACTTAAATGTAATAATCATGTTGTGTCTCATCATAATTGTTGTTATCATTGTTCTTAAAATGTTGAAGAGAAAACTATAAGTCAGGGTAGTCCAGAGTCTCAATCCTAATGATGAAAACTGTAAGGGAAACTGTGTCTTATATGATAAAGGTGTTAACCTGAGGAAAGACACAAACAAAAAGGCTCTGAGAAAATAATAACAAGGTGGGAGGGCCAACTGAAATGTGTCTTAACCCTTCTCTTCCAAAGGAATTACTTAAAAAAGAAATAAGACATGTAGAGTTAAAAAGTATATATATATATATATATATATATATATATATATATATATATATATATATATATATATATATATATACATGTGTGTGTGTTTGACATGAGTCACACACTTTTCATTTCAAACTAGACCAAATGTCATGAATTGAAGATAATTAATAACATTAATAATGAAATACAAGTAAAGTATGAATAAATACCTGTTCAATAAAATTAAGTTCCTTAGTTAAGCATCTCTTTAGTTCTGCATTTTCTTTTTTTAACATGTTCTGGACTCTAGAGACACTCAAGGCAGTTGAACCCCATGGAAATTAACATTCATCAAAAATATAGGCAGAGTGTGTGTGTGCAACACCTAAGCTTACCTTTGTGTTTGCTACTTCCTTTCTGAATGTTATTAGTTACCTATACACTCAAACACTCAATCATACAGGTGAAAGCACTACATAAAAAGAAAAGTAGTTTTTTTCTTTTTTTTCTAATCTTACACCAGTCTCACAATATTTTTGTTTACCTCATCTGATAAAACTGCTGATCACTAGCAATTGGAACACCCACTATAGCTGGCAAAAAATAATCAATAACTTGATAGATTTTTTTTTATATATTCATCCATTTTTTGGCAGGTGAAAGAAGCCCCATGTAGATAGTTTATAAGGCAATACTGTGAATTTCCCTCTAAACGTGACACCTTTCCCTCCTCTGAGTCGTTCTTTCCCATTCTCCTCACATGAACAATGAGATACTGGTACACACCTCACAAAACAAATAACGGATTTAAGTTTAATCTTATATCACTTTGCAGAATAGTACAGTACCTCTGTTCCTCCTTTGGTAAATGATGGAGTGATAGGTGTGGATGTGTGCCTTTGTTTATAATTGCTGCAATAAGTTGTTAAGGACTTGAAAGGGATGTTGTTGTTGTTGTTGTTGTCAGGGCCGCGAAGATCTTGAAATCCTTATGAGCCCTGGAGTAGTCCTGTGTGGATATCACAGGCGCGATAGCTGGCCGGTCTTCCTCAAGAAGGCACAGGTAAGGCGAAGGACAGCAGATTGCCGGGAGGGATGGACACCTGAGGCCGCCAGGAGGGTAAGCAGGTCGAGCGTTGTGATGCCCAGGGCAGAGAGCCAAAAACGTAATGCAGTGCGGTGGGGGTGGAAGCGTGGGCAGTAGAGCAGGAAATGCTCAATGGTCTCAGGGATAGTCCTACACCAAGGGCAGATGGGATCAGGAGACAGACGTAGGCAGTACAAATGTGCGGGGAGTGTTGTGTGTCCCACGCGGATGCGGACGATGGCGACCACTTGCAAGGGATGGGCAGCAGAGAGAGCTGATATTTAAGTGATCAGTAATACAAATATTTACTGAAAATTTAAAACATTACATTACATTTTCGATTTGAAAACATATGTTTACATTTATCAGTTTCGTATACTACCACATATGTCATGTAGGAAGAGAAAATTAATTATTTCAGGGATCTCAAGTCGAAAGTAAGCGACGACGAGTCCCTCTAGGAGAGTAAGAAAACATTACTATACTTGCCATCCACCACAATCTAACTTAATGACGCAATATTTTCAAGCTGATTGATTGATTGATTGATACATTTATTGTTGAATTAATAAATAATTACAACAAAGGAGGAGGATGGGCCTTGCCACCCACCCCCTGGGCAAAGACTTAGGGTTAAAGTATCACAAAAATAACTCTGGACAGTATACACAACAAGAATACAAGTATTTCAATAAATGAATACACATATTGCACACCTTATTGCCTAAGACATCCTACAGTCTGAGAGCAAACTGAGGATATTCCCTGAGTATATCCCTGAGGGTGGCAGAGTCTAGGAGATGGTCAATGAGGCGGTACAAGTCATGCTGACCTTGTGGCCTAAATTTAGCAATGAGAGGACATTCCATGATATAGTGACGCAGAGTGTGTCCCCTTGGTGCACACAGCACGCAGCACACACCAGGAGAAGCACTGACTTCCCAAAAGTATTTGTAGCCTAATCTGAGCCTCATTGCCACCCTGTCATGTGATGCAGTGTGTCTCCCGTAGGTGTAAGCACAGCTCTGGGAGACACGTGCATAGTGAAGACTAGTGCTACTGCCCCTATGGCAACAAAGCTCCAACTGATCACTAATGCTACTTTGTACAAAGTCCTTAATGCTACTCTTAACATAACCCAGAGTGTACTCAGTGCCAGGGTCCACTGTGTCATCTTGTAGGGCACACTGAGCAAGGTGGTCTGCTTTTTCATTTAACGGGATACCCACATGAGAGGGTATCCAGATGAAATGGACCGTGGCACCAGCACCTTCTAGGGCGTGGATGAGATCAAGACACTTATTAACTAGATCACAGTCCATGGGGAGGTGGATTGAAGGGCGTACAATGCAGCCTGACTGTCAATAAAGAAATATACATTCTTATGGAGAGGCGCCACAATGTGGAGCGCCTCCAGTACAGCATACAGTTCTGCTCTAGTGGAAGACATGGGTGCAGGGAGCCGCCTGGAAACCTCAGTGTCAGTGTAGAGACTGGCAGAGATGTAGTCACGGATGAACAGCCCACATCCAGACCTGCTGCCATTGACTGACCCATCACAATAAACATGAATAGCCTGAACGTGTGGGTACTTGGACAATTTAGTCATGAACATGTCTTGCAGCACATGAGGGAGCCAGTCCCTCTTGGGCTGATGCAGTGAGTGAATATCAACACTGACACGGTGAGGGTTCCAGGCGGGTTGCAGCGGTGACATAAAAACGTTAATACAAGCCTCGGCTACACCTACACTTGTCAGTACTCCCAAGATCTTCCTGAGGTATGGTGTTGTAGGAGTGCGAGGATCATGATACAGGGGGGTCAGTGATCCCTTTAGAGAGTCAGACCCCGTGCATAGCATCCGACTAATTGTGCGACAAGTCATTTCCTGTATACTACACATAATACTCGGCAGGTGCAGTTCAGCTCTGAGGACTTCAATCCGTGCAGTCCTGGGGCATCCCAAGATTATCCACATGGCTTCATTCTGTACAAGCTCCAGGGGACGGAGTTGGGTGGCACTAAACTGTATTAAAACAGGGGTGGCATAATCAATAAGGGACCGTATGACAGATATATAGAACATTCTTAGGACTGGAATGCCCGCCCCCAGGCCCCTGTTGGCTAGCAGCCGAAGTGGTGCTAGCCGTGGCAGACAGAGGTCTCGAACATAGTGGACGGCTTGAAGAGACTTCCTAAAGCTCATCTGAACACCCAGGCACTTGTGTATGTGAACTCTAGCGATGGGAATGTTATTTACAGTGGGCAGCCGAGAGACCTTCCCTTTAGCTTGAAATTTTGTTTTACATTCATTAATCACTATAGTCCTGCTCGTCTAAGAATGTGGATTGGGTGCGGCCCCCATGGGAAATAGCGGGAGTACAGCGCTGCCATACCTTTAATCCATCGTTGGCTACCCCCCCTCTCCCTCTTCCTCCCTCTCTCTTACCCCTCCCTCTTCCTTCCCCTCTCTTTCTTCCTGGTCAAGGACACCGCAGCTGACCTCCCATCACCTGTATGGATGGCGGGCGTGATTGGTGTTGCTGCCGTCAGGATTTGAATGTAGTTTTTTTCTTACTTATTTCAGCTTATTTTAAAGTACTTTCCTTCACGATATAATCTAATTATAACTATGGAACTATTTACCCATCCCAAACCGCAAGGAAACCTCTTTATATTTATATTATTTTTCTTTTTAGCAACACTGTAAAATATGTATGCCACGTTTCTTGCCAGGCTTATGAATATATTATCAATAATAAGTTTACTGCTCTCTCATACGTTGTAATACTAAGGTTTAATGCGTATGTATATTTGCTGACCATATTTGCTAAAGTTTTACTAATATTAGAACTCTGCTGCATCGCTGGCTATGACACATGCTTCACCACTGTACAGCGGGAATTCCCCAACACAGCCGCACCCAATCCACATTGTTGGAGGAGCAGGACTATAGTCCCATTTGGACACACAACGCTGCCAGTTGTGACAAAGCAACCTGGAGAATTCTGGGTGTGGGGCATTGGAGGAGTATGTCATCAGCATAGATGTGGACCTAGATGTCCTGCGGAAAGGAACAGCGTGCAATTTTGTCCATTAAAACATTGAAAAGCATTGGACTAAGGACTCCACCCTGTGGTGGCTCAAAAACTTCCTCAGAGGAGACTGCACCTTGAAACAAAACCTGTGCTGTTTTATTGTACAAATAGTCCCTGATCCATCCCAATAATCTACCTTTGACACCTTTGAGAATGAGTTCCTCCATAATAACATCTTTGTTGGCCCTGTCGAAGGCACCCTTGAGATCAGCGAAAGCTCTGCAGGTAGCATCCTTATTTATAAAACACTCAACAAAACAATGACTTGTAGAGTGACCTTTTAGGAAGCCATGTACATTGCCAGAGAGTACATGGCCGACCTTGTATATAAGTCTGTTCAATATTACCCGTTCCATCATCTTACACAGACAGCTGGTGAGAGAAATAGGGCGAAAGGTGCTATCACCTTTGGGTATTGGGATGACGATGGCTGTTTTCTAAGAGCGGGGAAGCTTGCCTGCAGTGAAAGACATGTTAAATAAATCCAAGATAGGGTTGTCTACCTTTACCTCCAGGAGAGCATTGAGGATATCATAGGTGATGCCATCCTTGCCAGGAGCTGTTGACTTGCCCAACTTGACTGCCAAGAGGAGTTCGTCATGTGTGATAGGCACACAGGTGTCGTCCAGCAGAGGAACACTGTGGCAAAGCAACTCCATCCTTCGTGGTCTTTGCTGATCAAGCGCCTCCTGGTGTTCCACAGGAAGGCCAGAGAAGGATGAGGCTTCCTTCCACTGCAAGACGAGTTCTCGTGCCCTGCCTGCAGGATCAGGGTCACACACCTGCCGTCTGGACTTGCCCCGGACGCTGTTGACATGGTGCCACACCTCCCGGAGGGACCGGGTCCTGCGCACCTTGTCCAGGAAGGAGACCCAGTACTTCTTCCTTTCCTGCTGCCGCAGATCCGTGAGGTGTCGAGCCACGGTAACCATGGCATCCCGTGACTCTGTGTCTGCTGGGTTGAGCTGCCAACGTCTCTGGTAGGCAGCGAGCGTCTGTTGGCAGTTCAGAATGACAGGGTCGGTAGCGTAAGTCCAGCGGCGTGGAGCATGGGCCCTTGCTGGAACCCTTGGAGTCGCGATGAATCCCTCGATGGTGTGCAGGAGTCCGTCGTACAGTGCCTCTGCATCAGCAAAGGAGCCCTTCACGGCAGCGTACCACGCCACCACATGGACGACGAGGTCCGTCATCCTGGATGGTGGCACCGTCAAGCGCTTCCTGGGCACTGCTGGGGCGGACTGCACCGGGAGGGTCGTCTCCAGGGCGAAGTGGTCGCTCAGCAATGACCTGACAAGATAAGTTTCGGCAGTATATGTTGGCATATTGATGAGGGCTACATAATCAAGTCTGCCTCCTTGAACATGTGTGGGTGTGTGGTCCCCAGTAAGTACAGCTGTATCTGTGGTGTCAAGGAAAGCCTTCCAGCGCACACCATTGGCATTGGTGGTGAGGTGGCTTCCTAATTCCTTATGCCTGGCATTAAGGTCACCCATGATAACACTTTGCTCTTCAAGAACATATTCAGGAAAATTTGCAATATATAAGGCACCAGCATGAATGTACATGTTTACAAAGTAAATAATTTCACCCCCAGTGTGCAAGCAAACAGTAATAAATTCAATACCCTCAGTGACTCCCATTTCCATGAAGTTAACTGGAATCCCATGTTTAATGTAAGTAGCCATCCCCCAACTACTGCCGTCACCAGAACTGAGGGTGTGGGAGGCATAACCCCGCAGCTCAGGCACCCTTGGCCCTACCTATTGTAAGGCAATAATGTCAGGCTTATGGAGAAGGACATGAGAGTGTAAGTCAGTGAAACGGGCATTGACATTCCATGTTAGGGTGTGGAAAGTCTTACCGTTCATCGCGATGGTGTTGCATCTGTGTCTTCAGGCCATCCACTTCCTGTGTCAGGCGAGACATCTGCTCCATCAGCATCTGCATGGCTGTCATCAGATGTCCCTGGTCTGGCTCGGGGCTGGCAGTCTTCAGGTGTCCCTGGTCCGGCTAGGGGTTGGCAGTCCGGGCTGGGATTGGGCTGTAGCACCGCTTCTTCTTTCGGCTGACCAGTGTCCATTCACCTGCAGCATCCTCCTCACAGTCTGCCACAGGTGACTTGCTCTCTGAAGCAGGGGGAACAGGGGCCATCCCTGAGAGGCTGTCATGTGGCTCCCTTGACTGGCTTGACGGGGGTATACATCCTCGGTGTGGGTGCAGCAGCAGTTGCACATTGCCCTGCGGCCTTGTCCTTTTTCGTGGGTGGGTCGCACAGGCTATGCTGACACACGGCACTCTCTCCTTGGCCCTGTTGAGCACCGCTGGCTAGGGATGGGGTTGGGGCCACAGTGGAGGTCTCACTGCATACTGTGTGCTGCTGGTTCTTGAAGGCAGCAAACTCGGTACTAAGACCAGAGACTGTTGCAGTCAGATTGTCCACTTTGGCGGCTAGTGCACTCACCACCGCCATTAGCTGCTGGGTAGCGTCGGTGCCAGGCAGTTCCTGAGTGATGCCTGCCTGGGACACTGTGTTTACAGGCACAGGGGGCACTATAGCAGTGCGTTGCGGCAAAGGTGGGAACACGGCAGGTGTGGTTGAAGTGCCAGCGGTGGGGCAGGAAGGCTGGGACAGGTGAGGGGCAGCGGCCGAGAAGGAGGGCTTCGTCGCCCAGGCGTTGGTCTAGGGAGGTGGAGCCTGGCAGAACACAAGCCTGGGCCGACTCACCTCATCCGTGGCAGGCTCCCTTTGGAGCCGAGGCCTGACAGTGCAGAGGGTGGAGTGGGCGTTGTGGTCACCCCTACAATTGCAGCAGCGAGGAGGGATTTTGGTGCCCTCCTTGATCTTATCCAGGCACTGTGCTGACTTATGGGGCCAGCACAGTACCTGCAGCGAGGGCAGACTGGCAGCGCCACTCCTTGTGTCCCCAGCGACTACAGTGGCGGCACAGGTCAGGTTCAGGTGTATACCGCTCACACGCCGACGTCCAAGGCCCAGGAGATTCACCTCAGTGGGCACCTTGCCTGTCACCACTCCCAACAGTTGGGGCCTTGCCATCTGCCCCACCATCCTCCTCTTCAGCCCATGGAATCCAGCTGTTACCTCTATCAGGTTGACATTGATGTGGGTCGCCACTCCATGGATAATAACAGGGTGAGTGCCCTCCTCGCCAGGGCACTCCATAACCAGGCCCAGAAAGCCCTCACTCAACAGGGTGGCGTAAAAGGAGGAGTCAGTACTGATCGTTATATAGGGCTGGTTCCGTCCCTCCTTGTAGAGTGGCTGCAGGTCTGGGTGTTGTTTCAGCAGGGCAGCAAACCAGCTGAAAAGCTCACTGGCTGTCTTCCCATGGCCAACAGGGAAGAACAGACGACGCTTTTGTTTACAGTCCGAAGTGGCCGGGGCAGGTTCATCTCGACAGGGAATCTGGTCAGCAGCAGCATTTTCCTGGTGTTTTCCCTTGCCAGATGGTGCAGGACGAGGCTCCTCAACAATCTCCATGTCCTCTAGGACTGCTACGCCTACCTCCACCTCAACAGTGCCTGCGACGAGCATAGTCCTTTGTGCTGGGCCCACTTGGGAAGCAGCAGGCTTTGTGGTGGGAGGCACCACCAAACCCAGGCACGGACGCTTATTTTCTGTCTTGTTTCTGGCTGGCAAAACGGGTCTAGACCTCCCTCAGTAGCCACTGAGTAGACGTGTTCACTCCAAATCACTTTTGATTTCCTCTTGTAGGGGCTGCAACTCATGTAAACACGGAGAGTGATAATTATGACATCCTTCCGACTAAGCGGGGAGGACGCAACTGTATTTTCAAGCTTTCCTCTCATAGTTATCTATACTCGTTGGCCTGAGTCTACGCGGGCAAGTGCAGCCGTGACGTCATCGAAAGAGTCCGCGCTTTTGCAGCTCGGTCAACCTCAACAGTGTTAGTGGACGGACGTACTCCGTCAAGATTATAATTTGTTTTTTGCTTTTGCTGTTGGATTTCATACAAGGTGAATGTTATATGTATCAGTATTTATTAGTCACAATAGAGATAGGAATCTTACTTGGATGTTGAAAGTCTACCTACGGTAGACATAAATATGGTGACGGTTAGCCATGTCGGTAATCCCAGCTCGGCATATGTTTAATTAAAATGATACGGACTAACAAAGTAATTTTCATTAAAGATAATCTCACTCCTTGTTATGTATTAATATTGTATACTATAATGAGAAAGAGAGAAAGAGAGATTCTCACAGTCACAGAAAAAAGAGGAAGAGAAGATGGAGGCGTTTGAAATTTAACGGTTGAGTGCTGGTATAGGGCTAGCTTATTTTGAGTGCTTATTGTGAGCTAATTATGAGCTGAAATGAGTAGAGAAGATACAGCGAGTATGATAAAAGAAGGAAGTATGCGTGAATCTAAAATGAGAGGATGCAGGAAGTGCAAGTATATGGGAAGTCAACAAAGAAGACTTGTGCCGAGAATGTGAGGAGGAAGCGAGCCAGCGACTTAATTGGAGTGTGGTAAATGCAAGTATGAGGTAGAGGAGGGAGCAGAGGCTATACAGTGTGATAGATGTAATCTGTGGTACCATAGGAAGTGTGAAAAAGATGACGAAAGCATGCGAAACACATCGGCCGCGTTACATCGCCTGCTGCCTCCGCCACGTGTCATTCGCCTACGATCGATTGCTGGTCACACAGCCAGTCGTTTCCCTACAGAAAGCTCAGAGCTCATTCTGACCGATCTTTGGGTAGGACTGAAACCACACACTGTGAGAGTGAGGTCACAACCCCTAGGTTACATCCCTTACCTACTTGTTGCTAGGTGAACAGTGGCTACGTACACGTTGAGGCTGGCCCATTTGCCTCGTTACCTCGTGTGTTTCACTGTTTGATCTGCTGCAGTCTCTGACGAGACAGCCAGACGGAACGAGCTCAGAGCTCATTATTTCAAATCTTCGGATAGGCCTGAGACCAGGCACACACCACACACCTGTGTGTATTCACCTAGTTGTAATTCACCTAGTTGTAATTTTACAGGGCCTGGGTATCATACTCGTGTGGCCCCGTCTCCATATCTACACACATCCAACTTTCCTTTAAAACTATGCACACTCCTCGCTGACACCACCTCCTCACTCAAACCATTCCACCCTTCCACACATCTTTGTGGGAAACTATATTTTTTTCACATCCTTCAAGCATATTCCCTTGGCTATCTTTTTACTATGCGATCTCGTAGTTCTATTTAAGTTTTCCTCTCTCAACATCATTTGCTCATTATCCACTTCATCCAGTCCGTTCAACAGTTTATAAACCTGTATTAAATCTCCTCTTTCTCTTCTTTGTTCCAAGGTAAGCAAATTCATTTCTTTTAATCTCTCCTCATAGGTCATTTCTGCCAATTCCGGAACCATTTTTGTTGCCATTCTCTGCAATCTCTCCAACTTCCTTATATGCTTCTTTTTATAAGGGGACCAAACCACTCCAGCATATTCCAATCTTGGTCTAATTACCGTACTAATTAATTTCTTCATCATATCTTTATCCATATAATGGAAGGCTAATCCAATATTTCTTATCAAATTATACGTTTCTCCAAACATCTTATCAATATGAGCCTCAAACTGCCCATGGTCTTGTATTATCACTCCCAAATCCTTTTCCTTTTCCACCTTTTTCAACACTACTTCTTCACCCATCTTATATGACCCTCTTGGCCGTCTTCCACTCTTCCCCATCTCCATTACATGACTTTTGCTCAAATTAAATTCCATTTCCCACCTCTTGCTCCACTCCCAAATCTTATCCAGATCTGCCTGTAAATTTCACAATCTTCTTCACTCTTCACACACCTACACAACTTCGCATCATCCGCAAACAAATTAATATAACTGTTTACTCCCTCTGGCATGTCATTAGTATATACAAGGAAAAGTATTGGTGCCAGCACTGAGCCTTGTGGGACTCCACTCTCCACCACCAACCAGTCCGACTTTGCATCCCTTATTACCGTTCTCATCTCCCTCCATCTCAAGTAGTTTTCCATCCACTTTAACACTTTTCCTTTCAGTCCTCCATAAATCTCTAATTTCCATAACAGTCTCATGTGAGGTACCTTGTCAAAAGCTTTCTTTAAATCCAAATATACACAGTCCATCCATCCCTCTCTCTCTTGTATTTTGTCAACCATTCTTGAATAAAAGCTCAGTAGATTTGTTACACATGACCTCCCTTTCCTAAAGCCAAATTGATGATCCGATAATAACTTATGATCCTCCAGGAACCGTATCCAATATTTCTTTATCACCCTCTCACAAATCTTACCGACCACACTTGTTAGAGACACAGGTCTATAGTTAAGAGGCTCTTCCTTACTGCCTCCCTTATAAATGGGCACCACTTCAGCTCTTTTCCACTCCACCGGTACTTCCCCTGTTTCTAATGAACACCTTATGATATCATATAATGGATCAATCAATTCTTCTCTACACTCCTTCAACAATTTTCCTGAAACTTCATCTGGTCCCATCGCTTTATCATCTTTAAGTTCCTCCAACATTTTATATAACTCCTTTTTAGGTAACTTAATGTCATCCATGTGCACATTTATTTGTACATTCTGAGGCTTTACAAACATTGTTTCTTTAGTAAATACTTGCTGAAACCTATTATTTAGCAATTCCGCTATATTCTTAGGGTCATCTACTATCCCTTGCTCTCCTTTTAATCTTTCAATGGACTCTCTCTTTTTAAGTTTACCATTTATGAACCTGTAAAACAATTTTGGATGTTCTTTACTCTTGTCTACAATATCTTTTTCAAATTTTCTTTCTTCCTCCCTCCTTACCCTCACATACTCATTTCTCGCCACTCTATAATTCTCCTTATTTAGTATATTCCTGCTCTTTTCCATCTTTTCCAAGCCACATCTCTCTTTCCTTAGCCTTAACACAAGTTGCATTAAACCAATCCTTTCTTCCTTCCTCTCTCGGTTTATACTTTGGTACAAATTTCATAACTCCTTCTTTATAATATTTCATAAAAATCTCATATTTTTTTTTGCACTTCTCTGATTTGTAACATCTCCCAATCTAATTTTCTGAAATAATTTTCAAACTTTCTGTGTCCATCTTTCTATAATTCAATCTACCACTCCTGTATGCCTCGTCTCTCCTTCGCTGTGTTGTTGCTATCTGCATTTCCATAACCACATGATCACTTTCCCAAAGGACATTTGCATTGTATATCTCCACATAGGTACACTTCTCTTGTTAACACCAAATCCAGTCTAGCCGGTTCATCATCTCCTCTATATCTAGTATTTTCCTTCACCCTCTGTTCCATCATATTTTCCATCATTAGATTAAGAAATCTCTCTCCCCAAGCTTCCTCTCCAACACCACTTACTAGATTTTCCCAATTCACCTCCTTACAATTAAAATCTCCTACTAGTATCACCTTTCTTTTATCAGATAATACACTTTCCAAACTCTGTAAAGTATCCTTGATCATATTGTCGTATTCCCTTAATGTCCAAGAATTTGTTTTAGGAGGTACATAGGTCACCATGATTATTAACTCTTTTCCATCACTTTTTATCCTTATGCTTATCACTTCTGCGTTGTTCTTCCCCTACCAAACCTTATCCACATTTATTTCTTTCTTCGTCATAATCATAACTCCTCCTCCATCTTTACTCTCTATCCTTTCTCCATATATTATATTTATTATCCAAATTTACCTTTGTTTTTTCATGTAATTTTGTCTCAGTCAAACACACTATATCAGGCTTCTCCACCATCATATAGTCTTGCAATTCCAATCTACTTGACAGTATCCCATCTATATTAGTATACATTACGGTCCACCCACTGCTCCCTCTAGGGGTTTCTCCGCATTCCTTCTTTCCACATACCACTTTCTGACTCTCTCTCCTATAACTCTCCAATAAAACTTTTCTCTTTCCTCCTCAGACCGCTCATCATTTTTCCTTCTCGCCTCTTCCAACAATTCCTTATATCTTCTCCTCTCTTCCTCATTTCTATTCTTTCTCACAAACACCTCTTCACAACCTTCTATCTCTCTTAACTTTGATGTTCTATATTGGATATCCTCCGCAGATTGTTGTGACTTCAGTACTACTTTAATCGGTCTGCTCACTCCCTCCTTATACGGACCCAGTCTATGGATCTCTTCCACTTCTTCTTGTAGGTCTTTTTTTTCATCATCATTTAGATTTTTGAACAGATCTCTTACCGTTTTTAATTCTTCCTTAATTCTCTTCGGCTTATATGTTATATTTTGTTCTTTCATCCCAAATATGAACACACTCTTCTTCTTTTCTGCTATTTTTCTTATCAATATTTCCTTATTCTTCATTACATTAACCAGTTCCTTGGACCTTTCTTTTTTGTCTTCCTTCAACTGATCTTTAATTATTTCTTGTAATCCAACCATCTCTGCTTCCCTCGACTCAGTCCATTGTGTTTTCTTCAGTTCCCATTCCCTTTCAAACCTTTCACTCTGCTCACGGATCATTTCCTTAAAGTCGTCTTTCTCCTTTATTACTCTCTCCATTTTCTCCTCCAACCGTCTCTTGTATTTTTCAACCTCCACTCTCAAGTGTGCATTCTCATTCACCAATCGTTTTTCATGTGTGTGTGTGTGTGTGTGTGTACATGCGTTATGTATGTAGTACCTATTTGCTTAGTGCATTACCCAGACCATTTCAACCGTTAGTGGTAAAATGCATGCAAAACGAGTGTGTGCCTCATCAAGTCAACCGCTGCCCGCTTCCACCACCGCCGTGTCATTCATTCATTCATATACAGTCATCTGCTGGTCACCCAGTGTAATTCACTGTTTGATCTGTTTGATCTGCTGCAGTCTCTGACGAGACAGCCAGACGTTACCCTACGGAACGAGCTCAGAGCTCATTATTTCCGATCTTGGGATAGGTCTGAGACCAGGCACACACCATATGTGTGCAAGCGTTATGTATGTAGCATCTATGTGCGTAATGTACTTAATATCCAAGGATTATAAAAAAAAGAAAGTAAGGAAGTGGAATAATTAGTGATAAGATTGTATGTTTGACAGAAACGCAGAAAAAGACGAGATGTAAACTTTAAAGATGAAATTCTATTACTAGATAATATGATAAACAAACAATGTAATAATGGTGATATGTAAGAAACAACAAAGTGCGTATTGAGTTAAGTAAGTTAGAAACTGTAAGCGAAGACATCCTATATGTGAAGGCAATTATTAAAGAATGGAAAGTCAAAATTATAGTTGTATATTTTAGTGTAAGTGATAAGGAGAGAAATGATAAGATGAGGAAGGAAATAGTCTATCTTGGATACAAATGAAGATCCCTTGGTGCTGATTGGTGACTTTAATTATCATGTAGAATTTAATAGAGAACAGAAACTCGGTGGAAATGGTAAAATGATAATTGAATGGCTGGAAAAAATAAAGATTATTAATGTTCAATAATGATAGTAAGTGCAGAGGAGAATTTACATGGGCCCAAGGTGAGAAACAGATTAGGTATACTTAATTGATTATGCTTTGGCAACCAAAAAAACATGTGATAAATTTGTGGCAATGGAAATTGATGAAGAAAAAGAAGCATTTGATGTGTCGGATCATTGGATCATTGTTTAATGGCAGTAATATTTAGGTTACATAAGGAAAAGAAAGTTTGTAAAGGAGAGCAGACAGAGGGCGTACTATGATATGGACACAGGAGCACAAAAAATTTATAGAGATGAAATGGAGAGAAAAAAAAAAACAATGGGAAAAATGCTTTAAGTATACAGGGAATGGAGGAAAGGATTAAAAATATATACAGCAGGCAGAGCATTGAAATATAGATACAGGAGGAAGAAGGAGATAGGAGATACAGATGCAGAGAAGAAAGAACCATCATGGATGAATGAGGAGATAAAAAAGGAAATTAAAGAAAGGAGACATGCCATGAATGAAGAGGTCTTAGCTAATGACCAGCCCTAACCTAAGCTAACCAACACCAGTATAAAATAACCTAACACCACTCATTAAAACCTTCACTGTGTTAAGAACAGGCATCATAATATGTAGGACCAACTTTTAGGCTAATTCTGATAAAGTAACTATTCTGCATATTTTCAGTGTTTTCATTTCATGTTCATGTTATGTATATCAAAATTTCATATGTGCTTGTTTGCTCATTAATCATCTTAGTTTATATGTGAATGCAGAATGTTTGTTTTATTTTAATGCATTTATTTCATTAGATTTACTGTCATCTATTGTTCTCATTATATGGAAATTTACTTGTGTTATATACCTAAGACCTTTTATGAGATACTTTTTAGTAATTTATTTCTTGTTATAAGCAATGAATACATACATTGGAGCCTCAACATCCCTCAGTATGATCACATTTGCACAAAAGACTTTTTAAGTAAAATATTTATGTTGATTTGTAAAATAAATACATTATCATTATATATGTATCTATCAAGTCTTAGGCTGCTTTCACACCAAGGTGGCACATTGCAAGTCGCACGTCGCAAGTGGCAAGGCATGTGGCATACCACTTGAAAATGAATATCCGGAAACATGAAACCTTTCACACTGAAGTGGCGTGGCACATGCAATGTATCACGCCACTTCGGTTTGAAAGGTTTCATATGTTTCCGGATATTCATTTTCAAGTGGTATGCCACGTGCTTTGCCACTTGCGACGTGCGACTTGTGATGTGCCACCTTGGTGTGAAAGCAGCCTTACAGTTGTACAATAATAAATTTCCCACAAATTATTGTTTACATTGTACTTTCACGTACTGTACATTATAGTTTCACGTCACTATAGCAATGCTTTTTGCAGATGCCTAGGTCATGCTGTGTCCCTGGATGCAAAGCAAACTATAGTTCGTCAGATGCGTCGGCATTCCGCTTCCGTAAGGATGAAGCACAACGGCTGCAGTGGGTGAAGGCCATCTACAGGAAAGACTTCACGCCAAACCAGAACTCGGTGGTCTGTGCCAGACATTTTGAGGATCATTTCATAATCAGAGAAGACAGCATGACACACCCGGATGGCACAGTAATTACAGCTAAGAGAGGAAAGCCAACTCTGACAAAGGATGCCTACCCAACAATATTTCCTAACCAGCCACAATATATGTCTAAGAAAGCACCACCTGCTCGGGTAAATCCACAAGTAAGAAAAGATAAGGCATTAGAAAGAGATGAACTACAGTTTCAGGACTGGATGAAAGATGACATGATAAATACCTTTAGTGATTTTTGGGATAATTTTGTTCCCAAGGTTTCTAAAGATTGGCTGTTTGTTTCCACTGAGGATTTTGTGTCATTTATGAAAATATGTTGTGATGACCAGCCAATGATTACGACATCTTTTAAAGTGATGAAAGACTTAAAGGTACAGATCTGGTATGAAAACACAAAATTAGATTCAAGAAAATTCAAATGGCTTCTAGGTTCAGAAAAAAAAAAATGTAATCGATGGTCAAAATTTGATAATTTGATAAACCATATGAGCTCTTACTCAGAATCAGCTATCAGCTATGTTGATAAGCTTTCTCAGTGTATTGAAGCTATAAACCAAATTCTGGAAAAAGACTGTGAATCAGAAAATAACAGATATTAAAAAAGTGAAGTGTGTTGTGGTTCTGTGGTGAACAGCTAAGTATGTTATGTAAAGATAAAATGAGATACAGTTGTGAGTCGGCTGTAGCCAATCACTGTATACAGACCTGCGTGATAGTAAGTTTATCATTCTCCCTCACCCTAACTATCTAAGAAAACTTAATGTAAGTGGTGCAAATTCAGTGGTTACAGAAAATTCCTATGAGCTTTTTTTGAGGGAAAATGTAACAAACCTACAAAGTGAAGAAAAACTAGTAAATTTGCTTCTTGATGAAATACATATTAAAAAAAGCTCACATATAAAGGTGGTAGACTTTATGGTGCCTCAATGAACTCATGCAAACCAGCAACAACAATTCAGGCATTTATGATATCTTCCCTCTTGTCTAAAACCAAGCATATTGCTGCTTTTTACCCAGTTTACAACCTGACAGCAGATACACTTTTTGATCTGACTCTCAAAGTTTTGGTTTTCCTCCATGACATAGGTTACAAAGTAGTATCATTAATATCTGACAATAACAGGATTAACAGAAATATGTTTGAGAGGTTGTGTGGGGGAAGTCTTGTCTCCTCCATAGGCTACCACATCCCTGTGATTCAAGTATGCCACTTTTCTTACTTTTTTATTCAGTTCATTTATTGAAGTGTATAAGGAATAATTGGTTGAATCACAGAAATCCTATCCAAAGTTTTGTCATACCTTCACCATCTGACTTTCAAAATCAATATGAAGCAAACCTTCTTCCACTAAAGCAACTATACATAAAGAAATGCAGTCAGTGTGTTAAACTAGCTCCAGGTTTGTCTGAGAATGTGCTTTTCCCTACTAATTTAGAAAGGCAAAATGTGCAGTTAGTTGTAAGATTATTTGATGACAAAAATGTTGCAGCACTGAAAATAATGAATAATTCTGATGAATCACGTACTGCTGTTTTCTTGGAACAAATAATATCATGGTGGCAGATAGTAAATGTGAAAACTCCAGACAAAGGTGTTCACCTTCATCAGGAAAAAATTTAACCCTATTAGGCAGCATTCCTCAGTTGACCAAAATCTGTTATTTTTAAGTAATTTTGATCAGTGGTTTAAGGCCTGGGAAGAGTTGGAGGTTCAGGAGGAAAGGTCAGGTAAATTATCAAGAGAGACATGTTTTGCTCTTAGACACATTACATCAACACTGATAAAATTGTGTGACTATCTGCTGCAACACCAGAATTTTCAGTATGTGCTACTTGGAAAATTCCAAACAGACAATCTGGAGTATAGGTTCTCACAGTATAGGAAGATGAGTGGGACTAATTACAATGTGTCTGTGGCTCAAGTAATGGAATCTGAAAAGAAACTGAAAGTCATGAATGTTCTGTCCATGGCTAAAGGCAAGTGTGGACCATTATCTCTAAGTAATTTAAGTTTCTCCAAGTGTGAGCCTGACTCCCACAGTGGTTGTGATGACCACATGGAAAAATTCAAGGGAGTTGAGGAATATTTGGAAGAGAAAAGCTTGACAAAAGATGATGAAAATGCAGTGGTTTTCATTGCTGGCTATGTTGCACACAGTATTAAGAAAAAGTTGAAGTGTCAAGTATGTGTTAGTAGGGTCTCTCTTGATGAAAAACTTGAAGGTGATGTTCCTGATAACTGTCAGTATCTCAAAATCCTTGATCGAGGTGGCTTGAAGTGGCCAACAGATTTTACATTTTCAGTCTGCAGATCTACCTACCAAGTGTTTGAGGCCCTTATTGGCAACTTCAAGACAACTTTTATACAGTGCAACAATCAAAGAGAAATTCTTGTTCAGTTATCATTAAATGTTCAGGAAAAGGCTTTTGATATGAGTAAGTGTTGTCCCTGCAAAGCATCAGTGGAGAAACTACTGAGGATGTGTATCTGGCCAATAGCAAATATTTTATTAAATAATTTCTCAAAGACCTACAATAATACAATAATTCAGAACAACAAAAAAAGAAAACTCACAACACTTGAACACTGAGGCACAACACAGTGACTGAGGCCAGTATACTGATAAAACAGTTTTATTGTGAAATTTATTCAACAAATATTTTTGTATGTAGTGTGCAATAATTCAGGATAGCTATAAAAGAAAACTATTAACACTTGAACACTAAGGCCAGTATACTGCTAAAGGGCAACTAACATTTCTATGCTGACATTTATTCAATAAATATTTTTGTAGTGTGCAATAATTCAGGATATCTATAAAAGAAAACTGTCAACACTTGAACACTGAGGCCAGTATACTGTTAAAAGGCAACCAACATTTCTATGCTGAAATTTATTCAATAAACATTTTTGTAGTGCGCAATAATTCAGGATTGTAAAAAACAGAAAACTGTCAACACTTGAACACTGAGGTCAGTATACTGATAAAGGGCAACCAACATTTCTATGCTGAAATATTTTTTTTGTAGTAAGTGTGCATTATTATCCATTACTAGTAGTAGTAGTTTAGTAGTGTAATATTATTACTATTATCATTCCAACATGGTAATATTGTAGGAAGTTCTTCAAGTATTTGATGTTTTCCTAAAATTACTATTAAAGAAACTCCTAAAGAAACTTGAAAAGTGAGTGATGCAGAAAAAAAAAACAATAGTAACACTTATTTTAAAACATAATGATTGTTGGAGAGCTGTACCGGAGGCAGAATAAAAGAAAAAAACGGCAAACATGGGGAAGTCTGTAGAGCGCGCGAAAGGGTCCACCCACTCTTTCTGTGACGTCATCGATCCGAGACTCAGGCCTTCTCGTCTAGAAGGCAGTGGCTGTGCCCCACTCTACCAAATAATGGTGTTAAATCGGGTACCACTGTCCACTGGATGTAATTAATATGTAGTGTAACATAGTGTTGTCATGGCTTTGTCTTGTCATCTGCAGGTTTTGACCGAATAAAATACAAATACATTCGAGTCAACGTGAAGGGTTTCCTATCCTGACAACTTCATAGACATCGCCTGAAGGTGGCGGTAACAGTTTCATATATATATTAACGATATACAAGAGAACCCGACTAGCTACATAAATTTGTTTGCCGATGATGCAAAAATTTTGAGGGAAATAAGTAACAATGGGGATTACATGAAATTGCAGAGAGATATTGATAAGATTTGGAAATGGAGCCAGAAGTGGAATTTAGAATATATTGCCAAAAATAAATGTCATGTGAGGATATGGGTAAAAGTAATAGACCTACGTGGGACACAAAAAGAGAGAAGAGGTTATAATAATAATAAACAAAAAAAAAAAAAAGAAGAAGAAAGAGAAGAGCCTGGGAGTGATTATATAAGACACCCTGACTCCAGAAAGACACGTAAAGAGGTTACTTGCTTCAACATACAAGACACTATCAAATATCAGGGTGACATCTAGTTACATGAACAAAAGCATGATGAAAAAGATCACAACAACGATGATAAGACCTAGACTTGAATATGTAGCCGTGGTATGGTCGCCACACACGGATAATTGTTGTACCAAGAAAAATCAATCTTTTGGTCAACTTTCAGCTGATAAACAATTTATTTCTTTTTTCTTTTAAATGCACATGTATATGTACGTATTTATATCTACATCCCATTTATATCCACATGTATACATGACCTTGTTGAGTCATACGTTTGCCCCAAAGACAGCTTCCTACCTTTCACCCAAGTCCACCAAAGCTGGAGAACACTGTATCCTACAGTCTGGGGACAAACTGAGGATGTTCCCTGAGTATATCCCTGAAAGTGGATGAGTCTAGGAGATGGTCAATGAGGCTATACAAGTCATGTTGACCTTGTGGCCTAAATTTAGCAATGAGAGGACATTCCATGATATAGTGACGCAGAGTGTGTCCCCTTGGTGCAGCACACAGCACACACCAGGAGAAGCACTGACTTCCCAAAAGTATGTATCCTAATTTGAGCCTCATTCCCACCCTGTCGTGTGATGCAGTGTGTCTCCCGTAGGTGTAAGCACAGCTCTGAGAGACACGTGCATAGTGAAGACTAGTGCTACTGCCCCTATAGCAACAAAGCTCCAACTGATCACTAATGCTACTATGTACAAAGTCCTTAATGCTACTCTTAACATAACCCAGAGTGTACTCAGTACCAGGGTCCACTGTGTCATCTTGTAGGGCACATTGAGCAAGGCGGCCTGCTTTTTCATTTAGAGGGACACCCACATGAGAGCTATGTTATCCAGGTGAAAATGGACCGTGGCACCGGCACCTTCTAGGGCGTGGATGAGATCAAGACACTTATTAACTAGATCACAATCCATGGGGGAGGTGGACTGAAGGGCATACAATGCAGCCTGACTGTCAATAAAGAAATACACATTCTTATGGAGAGGCGCCACAATGTGGAGCGCCTCCAGTACAGCATACAATTTTGCTCTAGTGGAAGACATGTGTGCAGGGAGCCGCCTGGAAATCTCAGTGTCAGTGTAGAGATTGGCAGAGATGTAGTCACGGATGAACAGCCAACATCCAAACCTGCTACCATTGACTGACCCATCACAATAAACATGAATAGCCTGAACGTGTGGGTACTTGGACAATTTAGTCATGAACATGTCTTGCAGCACATGAGGGAGCCAGTCCCTCTTGGACTGATGCAGAAATTGAACATCAACACTGACACAGTGAGGGTTCCAGGTGGGTTGTAGCGGTGACATAACAACGATAATACAAGCCTCGGCAACACCTACACTTGTCAGTACTCCCAAGATCTTCCTGAGGTATGGTGTTGTAGGAGTGCAAAGATCATGATACAGGGGGGTCAGTGATCCCTTTAGAGAGTCAGAACCCGTGCATAGCATCCGACTAACTGTGCGACAAGTAATTTCCTGTACCCTACACATAATACTCGGCAGGTGCAGTTCAGCTCTGAGGATTTCAATCTGTGCAGTCCTGGGGCATCCCAAGATTATCCGCATGGCTTCATTCTGAACAAAGGAGTTGGGTGGCACTAAACTGTATTGAGACAGGGGCGGCATAATCAATAAGGGACCGTATGACAGATATATAAAACATTCTTAGGACTGGAATGCCAGCCCCCAGGCCCCTGTTTGCTAGCAGCCGAAGTGGTGCTAGCTGTGGCAGACAGAGGTCTCGAACATAGTGGACGGCTTGAAGAAACTTCCTGAAGCTCATCTGAACACCCAGATACTTGTGTATATGAACTTTAAAAATGGCAATATTGTTTACGGTGGGCGGTTGAGAGACCTTCCCTTTAGCTTGAAATTGTTTTACATTCATTAATCACTAGTCCCATTTGGACACTCAACGTTGCTAGTTGTGACAAAGCTAACTGGAGAATCCTGGGTGTGGGGCATTGGAGGAGTATGTCATCAGCATAGATGAGGACCTGAATGCCCTGTGGAAAGGAACAACATGCAATTTTGTCCATTAAAACATTAAAAAGCATTGGACTAAGGACTCCACCCTGTGGTGTTCCAAGCTCAAAAACTTCCTCAGAGAGAATGAGTTCCTCCATAATAACATCTTTGTTGGCCCTGTCGAAGGCACCCTTGAGATCAATAAAAGCTCTGCAGGTTGTATCCTTATTTATAAGACACTCAGCAAAACAGTGACTTATAGAGTGACCTTTTAGGAAGCCATGTACATTGCCAGAGAGTACATGGCCCACCTTGTACATAAGCCTGTTCAATATTACCCGTTCCATCATCTTACACAGACAGCTGGTGAGAGAAATAGGGCGAAAGGTACCATCACCTTTGGGGATTGGGATGATGATGGCTGTTTTCCAAGAGCGGGGAAGCTTGCCTGCAGTGAGAGACATGTTAATTAAATCTACCTTTACCTCCAGGAGAGCATTGAGGATATCATAAGTGATGCCATCCTTGCCAGGAGCTGTTGACTTGCCCAACTTGACTGCCGAAAGGAGTTCGTCATGCGTGATAGCCACACAGGTGTCATCCAGCAGAGGAACACTGTGGCAAAGCAACTCCATCCTTCGTGGGCTTTGCTGCTCGAGCGCCTCCTGGTGTCCCACAGGATGGCCAGAGAAGGATGAGGCTTCCTTCCACTGCAAGACGAGTTCTCGTGCCCTGCCTGCAGAATCGGGGTCACACACCTGTCATCTGGACTTGCCCCGGACGCTGTTAACATGGTGCCACACCTCCCGGAGGGACCGGGTCCTGCGCACCTTGTCCAGGAAGGACACCCAGTACTTTTTCCTTTCCTGCTGCCGCAGGTCCGTGAGGTGTCGAGCGACAGTAACCATGGCATCTCGTGACTCTGTGTCTGTTGGGTTGAGCTGCAAACGTCTCTGGTAGGCAGCGAACGTCTGTTGGCAGTTCAGAATGACAGGGTCGGTAGCGTAAGTCCAGCGGCGTGGAGCATGTGCCCTTGCCAGATCCCTTGGAGTCGTGATGAAGCCCTCGATGATGTGCAGGAGTCCATCGTACAGTGCCTCTGCATCAGCAAAGGAACCCTTCACGGCAGCGTACCACGCCACCACATGGACGACGAGGCCCTCCATCCTGGATGGTGGCACCGTCAAGCGCTTCCAGGGCACTGCTGGGTCAGACTGCACCGGAAGGGTTGTCTCCAGGGCGAAGTGGTCTCTCAGCAATGACCTGATAAGTAATGTCAAAATGAAACAGTCGAAAATAAGCAAGCTAAAGATGTAAAGGCAAATTAGAAATCTACAAGCAAGTTTTGATAAGTGACAGAACAGGAGAGAAGATTCCACAGAACCTTCTTCCCATATCTGGGCCCAACAATTACGGTCAGGAGAGAGTGACGTGACCGGCGACGAGCAAACAGGTCAGCTGACGATAACTAAGAAGTGGAAACATCAGGTGATAGTAAGTCAAGGAGGGGATTAAGAAGGGATTATATGGGAAGAAAGACATGAAAATGAACTCTAAGTGTAATAACGGTTCGGGGCAAAATAGTTGTCAAGATAATTAAAATATAAGCAGCAGCTGGGCACTAGGGAGCCAGAGAGAAGGAATCAAAAAGCCTTGCTGAAGGAAGTCCCAGATCTGAAGGAGTCAGACGAGAGCGAAACAAGGGCGAGATGGCTCAGCTCAAAATATTGTTGTTCGTAAGTAGAGCTTAATAGTTTGCAGTGCAGTCAATCGCAGCTCAATTGGTAGGCTATGTTGGTAGGATGTTTGACATTTGATTTTATTTTGATGTGTAACCTTATGATATCTTGATCAGTGATTGAAGTGTGATTTTTGTGCTATCTTGATTAATAATTGAAGTGTGATTTTATGCTATATTGATTGATAATTGAAGTGTGATCTTGATTTTAATTGATGCGAAGTGGTATGTTTGGATCAGTGATTTATATGAGATTTGCTTACGGTTAAGGCGGTGTCACACTAGCACTTTTTCCGTCGTTTTTCAGAAAATCGACAATATTTTTGGTGCGGCCTGTCACACACAAACGGTGTTTCGTCGTCACTTTCCGTCGTCACTTCCCGCCAACACAATGTAAACACAAACATGGAGGCCACGCTGCGGCAAAGATACGCTGCTCTGAACGTAATACTGTGTATTACGAAACTTAGATGAGCTAAACAAGCCAAAAAGCGTGCATGGATGCGTTCATGGTTAGTGGTAGAACCAATGCACGTAGAAGCAGGTTGAGGAGACGCGGCAAGTCTTATGGTCTTGGTCTTGGTATGTAAACAAAGGCGGAAAATTTGCAGACGGAAACGATCCTTATCGTCTGATAAATTCATGCGATAAGTTCATGCGGAACGTTGAAAAATCGACGGAAATCGCATTAATCGACGGAAAAAGTGCTAGTGTGACACCGCCTTATTCTAGTATCTTGTGATGGAATCTTGGTACAGTGCTGAACGCTTCATGCATAATTGATCTTAGAATATATCGTACGTGCATTTCGGAGTTGTGTATCATGTTGTTTTATCTAATTTTAGTAATTAAATTCAGAAAGTTATTCGTGTATGGAGTTAACCTATTAAGTACTTACCTAAGAAGTGCGTGCAAATATGCTATGACTATTAGGAGAATATTAACCCCTTCAGTACTGGGACTCATTTTTACCTTGAGATTTGTGTAACATTAGACCATTTTATTGACATTAGGAAGTGTCTATGGAGGTCAGAAGATTAGTAGCCACAGTCTTCACTATTTTAATACCCCACGTGAATTTCTGAAACTGTATAAAATCACCAAATAGTTAAGCTTAATGAATATGGAAACGTGTCATGGTACTGAAGGGGTTAAGATCACATATATGATAGGTAGCCTTGAAACATGGACATAAGACGGAAAATAAGAGTAACTCAGGCATTCCCATGTATTCTCAATGGGCGGTCGGTAATATTTTAGATGTAAGGGGGTTGGGGCAGCAGCGGAACAATAACGCTCTGTATTCACTTTTGTGACGTCATACCCCTTCTATTATTCAACCTCCTTGAGATAGACGGACGATAGTACATACTCTAAGTGGAAAATTCAATATTTGAGAAACATTAAGCAGTTCAGTTTTCCACATAGGACGCTGGACAACTGGAACAGCTTGCATGATGAGATTGTAACAACAGAAAATGTGCATAAACTTAGGGGAACTAGATAAGGAGACAGGTCACTGTGAGCCCGATCGAACCCTGTACGTAATATACAACTAAGAAAATACTACTATATAGGTAAACACACACACACACACACACACACACACAGATATATGGGTGTGTCTCTTTTGACGTGTAGCCCCTGTTCACCTAGCAGTGAGTAGGTACGGGATGTAAATCGAGGAGTTGTGACCTTGTTGTCCCGGTGTGTGGTGTGTGCCTGGTCTCAGGCCTATCCGAAGATCGGAAATAATGATCTCTGAGCTCGTTCCGTAGGGTAACGTCTGGCTGTCTCATCAGAGACTGCAGCAGATCAAACAGTGAAACACACACACACACACCGCTCCATGGAGAGCGGACGTGCCTCCTACTCAGAGTGGCATCTAACTAACACTCCGCACGCTAAGCAATGTGCTTGAGTGAGAATCGTTATTGGTATTAAAGGGCGACCAGAGCGAGTGAACGAGTGTACAGAGTGAACGTAGCCTGGTGGCGTGTACATAAGAGTGATCGAAGGTGTGAGAACCTCCGCACTCCAAACGACAGAGCGGGAACCACACAAAGGCCAGCCATAGCAGCCGCCAACGCATCCCACCACACACACGTAGCTACCAGGCCTGGCCCCCAGTGCACACCAACACACACCCACATGCTCCCAGGAAGAGTGAAATAAAATGGATAGACCGGTAAGAAATAAGTTACCAAATTCAAAATATGCCGATGAGGCCCAGGGAGCAAAACCGAAAGTGTCCAATCAAAGCATGAGTCCATCTTCAACAGGAGCACAAATGCAGGGTAGATTGGTAATGTTGGAGAAGAGATTTGAGGAGTTAATGAAGGAATTAAAAGTTCAGAAGAGCGAGGAGGAGCAGGATAGAGAATTCCGCAAGGCTTTGAAGGAAAGAGTTAAGAGACTGGAGGAAAAGGAAAAAAGATTAGTGGATGAGAATGCACACTTGAGAGTGGAGGTTGAAAAATACAAGAGACGGTTGGAGGAGAAAATGGAGAGAGTAGTAAACAAGAAAGATGACTAAGGAAATGATCAGTGAGCAGAATGAAAGGTTTGAAAGAGAGTGGGAACTGAAGAAAACACAATGGACTGAGTCGAGGGAAGCAGTGATGGTTGGATTACAAGAAATAATTAAAGATCAGTTGAAGGAAGACAAAAATGAAAGGTCCAAGGAACTGGTTAAAGTTATGAAGAATAAGGAAACATTGATAAGAGAAATAGCAGCAAAGAAGAAGAGTGTGTTCATATTTGGGATGAAAGAACAAAATATAACATATAAGCCTAAGAGAATTAGGGAAGAATTAAAAACGGTAAGAGATCTGTTCAAAAATCTAAATGATGATGAAAAAAAAAGACCTACAAGAAGAAGTGGAAGAGATCCATAGACTGGATCCGTATAAGAGGAGTGAGCAGACCGATTAAAGTAGTACTGAAGTCACAACAATCTGCGGAGGATATCCTATATAGAACATCAAAGTTAAGAGAGGTGGAAGGGTGTAAAGAGGTGTATGTAAGAAAAAATTGAAATGAGGATAGGAGAAGATATAAGGAATTGTTGGAAGAGGCGAGAAGGAAAAATGATGAACGGTCTGAAGAAACAAGAGAAAAGTTTTTTTGGAGAGTTATAGGAGAGAGTCAGAAAGTGGTATGTGGAAAGAAGGAATGCGGAGGAACTAATAGAGGGAGCAGTGGGTGGACCGTAATGTATACTAATATAGATGGGATACTGTCAAGTAGATTGGAATTGCAAGACTATATGATGGTGGAGAAGCCTGATATAGTGTGTTTGACTGAGACAAAATTGCATGAAAAAACAAAGGTAAATTTGGATAATAAATATAATATATGGAGAAAGGATAGAGAGAGTAAAGATGGAGGAGGAGTTATGATTATGACGAAGAAATAAATAAATGTGGATAAGGTTTGGTATGGAAAGAACAACGCAGAAGTGATAAGCATAAGGATAAAAAGTGATGGAAAAGAATTAATAATCATGGTGACCTATGTACCTCCTAAAACAAATTCTTGGACATTAAGGGAATACGACATTATGATCAAGGATACTTTACAGAGTTTGGAAAGTGTATTATCTGGAAAAAGAAAGGTGATACTAGTAGGATATTTTAATTGTAAGGAGGTGGATTGGGAAAATCTAGTAAGTGATGTTGGAGAGGAAGCATGGGGAGAGAGATTTCTTAATCTAATGATGGAAAATATGATGGAACAGAGGGTGAAGGAAAATACTAGATATAGAGGAGATGATGAACCGGCTAGACTGGATTTGGTGTTAACAAGAGAAGTGTACCTATGTGGAGATATACAATACAAATGTCCTTTGGGAAAGAGTGATCATGTGGTTATGGAAATGCAGATAGCAAAAACACAGCGAAGGAAAGACGAGACATACAGGAGTGGTAGATTGAATTATAGAAAGATGGACACAGAAAATTTGAAAAATTATTTCAGAAAATTAGATTGGGAGGAGATGTTACAAATCAGAGAAGTGCAAAAAAAATATGAGATTTATATGAAATATTATAAAGAAGGAGTTATGAAATTTGTACCAAAGTATAAGCCGAGAGAGGAAGGAAGAAAGGATTGGTTTAATGCAACTTGTGTTAAGGCTAAGGAAAAGAGAGATGTGGCTTGCAAAAGATGGAAAAAGAGCAGGAATATACTAAATAAGGAGAATTATAGAGTGGCGAGAAATGAGTATGTGAGGGTAAGGAGGGAGGAAGAAAGAAAATTTGAAAAAGATATTGTAGACAAGAGTAAGGAACATCCAAAATTGTTTTACAGGTTCATAAATGGTAAACTTAAAAAGAGAGAGTCCATTGAAAGATTAAAAGGAGAGCAAGGGATAGTAGATGACCCTAAGAATATCGCGAAATTGTTAAAATAATAGGTTTCAGCAAGTATTTACTAAAGAAAAAATGTTTGTAAAGCCTCAGAATGTAGAAGGAAATGTGCACATGGATGACATTAAGATACCTAAAAAGGAGTTATTTAAAATGTTGGAGGAACTTAAAGATGATAAAGCGATGGGACCAGATGAAGTTTCAGGAAAGTTATTGAAGGAATGTAGAGAAGAATTGATATATCCATTATATGATATTATAAGGTGCTCATTAGAAACAGGGGAAGTACCGGTAGTGGAAAAGAGCTGAAGTGGTGCTCACTTATAAGGGAGGCAGTAAGGAAGAGCCTCTTAACTATAGACCTGTGTCTCTAGCAAGTGTGGTCGGTAAGATTTGTGAGAGGGTGATAAAGAAATATTGGATACGGTTCCTGGAAGATCATAAGTTATTATCGGATCATCAATTTGGCTTTAGGAAAGGGAGGTCATGTGTAACAAATCTACTGAGCTTTTATTCAAGAGTGGTTGACAAAATACAAGAGAGAGAGGGATGGATGGACTGTGTATATTTAAATAGGATTTAAAGAAAGCTTTTGACAAGGTACCTCACATGAGACTGCTATGGAAATTGGAGATTTATGGAGGACTGAAAGGAAAAGTGTTAAAGTGGATGGAAAACTACTTGAGATGGAGGGAGATGAGAACGGTAATAAGGGATGCAAAGTCGGACTGGTTGGTGGTGGAGAGTGGAGTCCCACAAGGTTTAGTGCTGGCACCTATACTTTTCCTTGTATATATTAATGACATGCCAGAGGGAATAAACAGTTATATTAATTTGTTTGCGGATGATGCGAAGTTGTGTAGGTGTGTGAAGAGTGAAGAAGATTGTGAAATTTTACAGGCAGATCTAGATAAGATTTGGGAGTTGAGCAAGAGGTGGGAAATGGAATTTAATCTGAGCAAAAGTCATGTGATGGAGATGGGGAAGAGTGGAAGACGGCCAAGAGGGTCATATAAGATGGGTGAAGA
Organism: Portunus trituberculatus; assembly: GCF_017591435.1. NCBI lineage: Eukaryota > Metazoa > Arthropoda > Malacostraca > Decapoda > Portunidae > Portunus > Portunus trituberculatus. Next base: position 26,194,591 of record NC_059304.1, read on the forward strand.
AGTAGTGTTGAAAAAGGTGGAAAAGGAAAAGGATTTGGGAGTGATAATACAAGACCATGGGCAGTTTGAGGCTCATATTGATAAGATGTTTGGAGAAACGTATAATTTGATAAGAAATATTGGATTAGCCTTTCATTATATGGATAAATATATGATGAAGAAATTAATTAGTACGGTAATTAGACCAAGATTGGAATATGCTGGAGTGGTTTGGTCCCCTTATAAAAAGAAGCATATAAGGAAGTTGGAGAGATTGCAGAGAATGGCAACAAAAATTATTCCGGAATTGGCAGAAATGACCTATGAGGAGAGATTAAAAGAAATGAATTTGCTTACCTTGGAACAAAGAAGAGAAAGAGGAGATTTAATACAGGTTTATAAACTGTTGAACGGACTGGATGAAGTGGATAATGAGCAAATGATGTTGAGAGAGGAAAACTTAAATAGAACTACGAGATCGCATAGTAAAAAGATAGCCAAGGGAATATGCTTGAAGGATGTGAAAAAATATAGTTTCCCACAAAGATGTGTGGAGGGGTGGAATGGTTTGAGTGAGGAGGTGGTGTCAGCGAGGAGTGTGCATAGTTTTAAAGGAAAGTTGGATGTGTGTAGATATGGAGACGAGTATGATACATAGGCCCTGTAAAATTACAACTAGGTGAATACAACTAGGTGAATACACACACACACACACACACACACACACACACACATATATATATATATATATATATATATATATATATATATATATATATATATATATATATATATATATATATATATATTGTTACGTTCACCGGTTAAACTGGTAAGATTGGCATCGGAGAGCCGGTGAACAATAACAATAAAAAAAAACACTGCAGGTTCAACTGGTGAGGAAATGCAAAGGGATCACTTTAAAAGCTACTTTAATAACCCATAATGAAATTGACACATATATAACAAGAAACATGAAACACAGATATATAACATGAAACATAGGAAAACGACACACATATACATATAACACAGTAATAAATACAACAATAAAGAACCCAACTTAATACCTAACAATAATCCTAATCCTATATAGAGGCAATGTGGAAAACACGGACGAGGGGAAGTGATACTTATGCGGTGTCGCAGTGGTGAAATGCTGGGTGATGGTTGATCCCACGGCAGAACCAAGAGGCGTTGTGTTCACTGGTTGAGGCTTGGATCTCAACTGGCAATCCAGAAAACCAAGAGCTGGCTCAACACTTTCGGTTGAGTCGAAAGGGGCCGCGTGAATCCAACTTCGGGACAGTAGCCGGGCTTCATGAAACGGTGACGTGGAAGGTTCACGAGACGGTGGCGTGGAAGGTTCACGAGACGGTGACGTGGAAGGGAGGCGGAGAGGTGGCGAACGAGGTAACAAGCAGAGGAGGTGATGGTAGTAATGCATGTTACGGGCGGGCCGTAACATTTCCTCCCCCCTAAGACCTCCGTAATGGGCTCATGAAGGAGGTGAGACGGGAGATCTTGATAAGGCGTCGGCGATGATGTTGTCCACCCCCTTGATATGATGGACTTCCAGGTTGAAGGTTGAGTTAACAAGGCCCACCTAAGAATGCGTTGGTTTCGGTTCCTCATGGCGTAAGGAAGGCCAGAGGATTGTGGTCGTGAAGACCTTGGTGATGTGCGGACCAGGATGAAGATAGCACTCAAAACGTTGGAGCGCCAGCACGAGTGCCAGAGCCTCCTTTTCGATGGTGGAGTAGTTGAGTTGATGGTGTTTCAGTTTTGCAGAGTGATAGGCGATGGGATGGAGGATGCCGCTTGTGGGGTCCGTTGTAGTAGGACAGCACCCACTCCAACTCCACTCGCGTCCACTTGTAGATGGAAGGGTCAGGAGTGATCCGGCGTCCAGACCACTGGTTCCGAGGAGAGAACGCCTTGAGGTGTTGGAAGGCTTGGTCACAGGTCGGGGTCCAGTGGAAGGGACGGAAGTGCTGATAAGGTCCGTCAAGGGGCGGCCAGGGTGGAGAAGTTCTACAGAAGCGTCTGTAAAACCAGCCATCCCTAAGAACCTCATGAGAGCTTTCCTGGTGGTAGGAACAGGAAGCCAAGGATGGCCTCCACGTTAGCTCTCTTGGGGTGAACCTTGCCGTTCCCCACCACATGTCCCAGGTAGACCACCGTAGACTTCCTGAAGGTGGACTTGGCCAGGTTGATGGTAAGCCCGGCTTCCTGCAACCGACCCATCAGCCTCCGAAGACGGGTCAGATGTGTTGCCCAGTCGTCTGCAGTCACCACCAGGTCGTCCAGATACGCAGATGTTCCTCCAAGTCCTGAGTTATGTAATTTATAGCCCTCTGGAAGGTGGCGGGAGCATTAGACAATCCAAAGGGCATCACTGTGTATTGGTATAGTCCGAAGGGGTGATGAAGGCGGATATTATTTGGGCCTCGTCCGAGAGGGAATCTGGTAGTAACCTTTAAGCAAGTCTATAGTGGTTACAAATTTGGCTACTCCTATACTATCTATAAGGTCCTCTATCAAGGGCAATGGGTAGGAGTCTGGCACCGTCACTTTATTTAATTTCCTGTAGTCGGTGCAAAATCGACTACTACCATCTGGCTTAGATGTTAACAGGCAGGGAGAAGCCCAAGGAGATATACTAGGTTCTGCAAGGTGATGACAGAGCAGATAGTCTACCTCTTTTTTCATCAAGTCTCTTTTAATGGGTGAAATGCGATAGGCTGGTTGTCTTATAGGCTTGATGTCATTAGATGTTAATGTTATGTCATGTTGGATAGTATTACAAACTCCTGGAAGGTCACCTGTGATTTCAGAAAAGTCTAGCAATAACTTTTTAAGATCAGACTGTTGTGAAGGTGTTAAGGAAAAGAACACCTCATCAAGGTTGGACATGATTTGGCTGTTTGAGGGGCGTCCTTTAGGTGACAAGAAGAGGAAGTCGATGTCGGACTCTTCCTCGGGGGGCACAGGACCAGACTCCTTCCCTACCAGACATACAGGTACAGCGCGAGACAAGTCGTCCTCTGGTTCTCTGGAGTGGTAAGGTTTCATTAGATTAATATGAACAAGTTGGGAATCCTTACGACGGTCAGGAGTGTGGACCACATAATTTAATGGACTTAGTTTTTGAGCCACAACATAAGGTCCCATGAACTTACTGTGAAGAGCATTGCCTGGAGTGGGGAGAAAAAGTAAAACCTTGTCTCCTGGTTTGAAACTTCTCATGACAGATTTGGGAAGAGAATTCTGTTGCATTTTAGTTTGAGATTTGAGGAAGTTTGATTTAGCAAAAGATCTGACTTCACTGATTTTATTCTTAAGGTTACTGATGTAGTCAGACACACTGGGGCTTGAAGGAGTATTTTGAGTAAACCATTGATCCTTTAATATTTTGAGAGGCCCCCTGATCTGTCTACCATAGAGTAATTCAAAAGGGAGTAACCTAAAGAATCTTGAGGAGATTCTCTTAAAGCGAAGAGAAGGAAAGAAATACTTTCATCCCAGTCTCCTTGATGCTCCAAGCAATACTTCTTCATCATGGATTTTAATGTTTGGTGAAACCGCTCCAGACAGCCTTGGGATTGGGGTGGTAAGCCGAGGAGGTAACATGGTCGATGTTTAGCTCATTCACTATCTGTTGGAAAAAATGGCTAGTGAAATTGCTACCCTTGTCAGACTGAATTTGTTTTGGAATTCCTACCGAGGTGAAAAAATGTATTAGATGTTTTACAATGGTCTTTGATGTGATGTTCTTAAGAGGGAATGCTTCAGGGTACCTGGTAGTGGGATCCATGAGGGTTAACAAATACTGATTCCCTCGTTTGGTTTTGGGTAAGGGCCCTACGCAGTCTAGTATGATCTTTTCGAAGGGCTCCGTCTGAACTGGAATAGGCGTCAGAGGAGCTGGCACAAGGCGTTCGTTAGGCTTACCCACAATTTGACATATGTGACATGTTTTACATAGTGTGACACATCCTTTTTCATTCCTGGCCAAAAAAATGTTGAAGAGCCTTCTTGTAGGTTTTTTGGATGCCTAGATGACCTGACAATCCATCATGAGCTAGTTCTATAATGGCTGGTCTTACAGACAAGGGATGACAACTTGATGTGTTTCTGACCAGGTGTCTAGTTGTTTCAGTTCAGGAGGTCTGTAGGAACGCATCAGGACTCCTTCCTGATAATAAAAACATGGCAATTTAGACACATCCTTTGTCTCACTGGCCACATGTCTGATCTTAGCCAAAGTGAGATCCTGTTCCTGAGCATTAATCAAATTCTCCTTTGAAATGATGTCATTATACAAGTTGTCAGTAGAGGCAATCATTGGTGGAGGAGGTGATGAAAGGGCAGGGGACTTGGATTGAGACCTGGTGACTGCACACACTGGGAAGAAGTGAGGGATGTTTCGTCCAGGGTCTTAGTGGGACTTTCTGTTAAGGGAGAATCAAGAACAATTAAGTTTGGAACAGCCAAGTTACCCGCTAGATCATTACCCAGTACAAGATGTACCCCCGGTACTGGCAGTTCACCAGGTTTAATGGCTACCTCAACCTCTCCTGAAATGAACGGGCACTGTAAGCTAATATTAGCCAAGGGATAGGAGAGCTGTGATTCGAGACCTGTAAGGATCACCTTCTCCCAGTGAAAGCCTGTTTGATGTTAGGATGACATCTTCCCTTAAGATGGATTGGGCAGCACCTGTATCACGCAGAACCTTGATATTTATTGCCTTGTCTTTACCATCAGTCAGGGACACTTTACCTTGATACATGTACGAGTCATAAAGTTCTAGAGGAGAGTTGACAGGGTTAGCTAGGGCCACTGGTTTCTTGTTCTCAAATGTGTTAGGTCTAGGGGACACAAAAGAAAATTGACGTTGAGAACCTTCGCAATTTGGGTGTCTACATTTCTGGATCGTGTGACCTGGCTTCTTACAGTATGTACACCAGGGGGAATTATATGCATTTGGCGAGAATCCGGTTGGCTTACCACCCGCCCCCAAAACCTTCCCCAAAGGAGGACCTAACATTAGACAGTGAACCACGACCTCTACTACCCAGGGATCCCATCAACAAAGCAAACGCATCAGCCACTTTAGCGGCAGACATAAGATCACTCTCTCCCAGTTCTTCCACATGCCTCAGAATATTAAAGGGTAACTTGTTCTTCCATTCTTCCAGGACCATTAGATTGAGCAACTCCGAAAAGGTGGTAATGTTAAGGGCGGCTAACCATTTCTTAAATTGTCTTAGTTTCTCACTAGCAAATTCAACATAGGTGTGAGACTCTGGTTTCACATACTTTCGAAACTGCTGTCTGTATCCATCAGAAGTGATAGAGTAGGCGTCTAGAATGTTACCTTTGATCTCTTCATATTCTACCTCATCACTAAGGCCGTTGTATACCCTATAAGCTTTTCCTACTAGCTTAGGGACAAGGAGAGACACCCACTGATCCTTGGGCCATTTATTCCTATTAGCAATGCTCTCAAAAGCGCGAAATGACCCGTCAACATCAGATTCATCAAAAGGGGGAACTAGCGGAGCAGCTGTAGCAGGATTAAAGCTTGCTAACTGTTTCTTTATATCTATTTCTTCCCTCTAAACTTAGCGTCATTTCGTAGGGCTAACTCCTGAATTTCTAACTCTTTCTCCTGCCTTCTAAGTTGTAACTGAAATTCTCTCTCTTATCTTTATCTTCTTTTCTGCCTGTAGTTGCATTTGTCTTTCCTGTAATTCTCTCTTTTATCTTTATCTTCTTTTTCTGCCTGTAGTTGCATTTGTTTTTCATGCATCCGGTATTCTAGTTTAAGCTTCTCAATTTCCCATTGACTTATCCTACTCTTATCCTGTTCTTCCTGGGGACTGTGTATTATAGTCCTCGTAGAGGCTGACATGGGAGTTAACTCTTCTATGGCATTTCCTAGCAACTGACCTTCTTGCACTAGATGTTCAACAACTACATTCTTAATGACCTCTTTAGTCATCTGAGACGTGATAGGAACATCAAAATGTTTAGCGATGGTCTTCCATTGGTCCTTCTTTATATTAGCATATTTAAGTTGTTCCAGAGAAGGGTCGGCACAAAATCTTCAACATTAAACTGAGCGGAAGCCATATTAAATAGATGTTAAACCACAAAAAAAAATGATAAGCGAATTACTTAAGTGAGGAACTTGGCAGATTGATAATAAAGGCAACCTTGGAAATTACCTAGATTATACTTAAGTAAACACTTATGAGTACAATCACTAATGAGGGTAAACTAGAGAGTTACGGCATTAAGAGGGATCCGGATTACTCTAGTTACGAGACTTGAGAGTGAGGAGCGAATTGTACTGAGACTTGTTATTGATAAGGAGGCGGATTAGTCTGAGAGACTAGTTAAAATGGCCGATTCTAACTAGCGAGAAAAATGATCCGCGAAGTGAGGGCATTGAGGGTTCGCATGAACATATGATGATCCCAACACTTGGATAACACTTATTACACACCTGCCTATGTGCAAAAATAGAGATAAGTGCTATCGGTGAACACGCCTTTCTACCTGGTTTCCTGCTCTACCACTGCTATGCGATACCAATGAAAGTCACGAAGCACGTTTAACCCAAAAGGAGCCACTTGATCGCACAAAGGTAAATTTAAACCACACGCAGAGTAAGTCACAGAAAAAACACATCAGAGTCACAACACCACAGAAACACAAGCAATCACAGAAAAAAGTCACTGGAAAATGGAACACTGAACATGGGTTATAAATGTCCTGTCACGGTCGCCAATTGTTACGTTCACCGGTTAAACTGGTAAGATTGGCATCGGAGAGCCGGTGAACAATAAAAAAAAACACTGCAGGTTCAACTGGTGAGGAAATGCAAAAGGGGATCACTTTAAAAAGCTACTTTAATAACCCATAATGAAATTGACACATATATAACAAGAAACATGAAACACAGATATATAACATGAAACATAGGAAAATGACACACATATACATATAACACAGTAATAAATACAACAATAAAGAACCCAACTTAATACCTAACAATAATCCTAATCCTATATAGAGGCAATGTGGAAAACACGGACGAGGGGAAGTGATACTTATGCGGTGTCGCAGTGGTGAAATGCTGGGTGATGGTTGATCCCACGGCAGAACCAAGAGGCGTTGTGTTCACTGGTTGAGGCTTGGATCTCAACTGGCAATCCAGAAAACCAAGAGCTGGCTCAACACTTTCGGTTGAGTCGAAAGGGGCCGCGTGAATCCAACTTCGGGACAGTAGCCGGGCTTCATGAAACGGTGACGTGGAAGGTTCACGAGACGGTGGCGTGGAAGGTTCACGAGACGGTGACGTGGAAGGGGAGGCGGAGAGGTGGCGAACGAGGTAACAAGCAGAGGAGGTGATGGTAGTAATGCATGTTACGGGCGGGCCGTAACAATATATATATATATATATATATATATATATATATATATATATATATATATATATATATTTTTTTTTTTTTTTTTCTTTCCACACAAGAGGTAGACCAGCCGAAGGCAACAAAAAATAAAAGAAAAGACCCACTAGTACTGCAAGTTCCCTAAAATATTTCAAGGAAATTATTCAAAAGATAAGGACAAATGTCTTGAAACCTCCCTCTTAAAAGAAGTCAAGTCGGAGGAAGACGGAAATACAGAAGCAGGTAGGGAGTTCCAAAGTTTACCAGAGGAAGGTATGGATGATTGAGAATACTAGTCAACTCTTGCGTTAGAGAGTTGAAAAGAATAGGAATGAGAGGAAGAAGAAAACCTTGTGCAGCGAGGAGGGGAGGCATGCAGTTAGCAAGATCAGCAGAACAGTTAGCATGAAAATAGCAATAAAGATAGAAAGAGATGCAACATCTCGGCGGTGAGAAAGAGGCTGAAGACAGTTAGTCAGAGGAAGGGAGTTGATGAGACGAAAAGCATTTGATTCCACCCTGTCTAATAAAACTGTGAGAGGAATCCCCAAACATGTGAAGAGTACTCCATACAGGGGCGGATAGGGCCCTTGTACAGAGTTAGCAATTGGAGGGGCGAGAAAAACTTGCGGAGACGCCTCAAAATAATTAACCTCATAGAAGCTGTTTTAGCAAAAGATGAGATGTGAAGTTTCCAGTTGATATTATAAGTAAAGGACAGACCGAGGATATTCAGTGTAGTAGAGGGAGACAGTTGAATGTCATTGAAGAAGAGGAGTTAGTTGTCTGGAAGGTTGTGTCGAATTGACAGATGTAGGAATTGAGTTTTTGAGGCATTGAAAACTATTATATTTTCTCTGCTCCAATCGGAAATCTTAGAAAGATCAGAAGTCAGGCGTTCTGTAGCATCCATGCATGATCTGTTGACCTCCTGAAGGGTTGGTCTTCTCTGAAAGGATGTGGGAAGATGTAGGGTGGTGTAATCGCCGCTGGGCGAATGTAGTATTCAGGATGACAAAACGACCCAGTCGTTTACTCGCTTTAATGCGGTTAACCTGCATGACAATCAAATTGACACCAGTATGAAGAGTATTGAAATGTAAACAAAAACATGCAAAATAAGACATATAACCATCATAATAATAATTTATTATTTAATACAACATACAGGCAACGTAAGGAAAACCAATATAAACATCATAATGTACCATATAATTCTTAATGCCCCACTTATACATAATCATTGACACAGTGATAAGTAACATGAATCATGAACAAATCAGTATCATGAACAATGACACGAAAGCAATAATACGTATATTGTAACTCACAGTGTAATAGCAATTAACTTAACAATAATTCTCAGCTGAGTAGCAAATAGCAAATGACCTACAAAATAACACTTACGACAATGAGGGTCGGCGTTGGACAGAATAAGATGTATGTAGAAATCAGAGGGCGGAGTGCAACACCTCTCTTACTGACGACCAGACAGAATCTGCCTCCTTCAGAGGCAGCTGGGGCACACCACATGCGACCTATTTCTTCATCCCCTGCAGAATCAGCAGCGATCCTCTGTGTCCTTATCTATCCTACGCGCAGCGTCATCAGTCTTTGCACATAAACAACCCTCTTACAACCTCTCTGCATCTAAGTTAACCTCCGTACATCTTCACTACTGTTACTTACTGATATATTTACTAATGTTCATATGTCCTTAATACTACAAGTTATGATAATTAACTATTCTCTTATTACTTAGCATCCTCTATCGCCAGCAGCCTCACATCACAGTGTGAGGCACCACGACTGGCGACTACACTCCCCCCTTTGGTTGGACGCAGGGCGTTGCAACCAATCAGAACAAAAGACACATTAGACAGTACAAGATGTTGCCGAGGGGCCAAGACAACGCCTTCTAGAAGACAGAGTTTGACAATAGGACGAAGGAGTTCCCCAGAGCTGATACGGAGGCGAACCCTACGAACCAGCCCGTCTGCCCCTGGGAAAGTTTGAGTGATCCGGCCAAGGCTCCACTGGTTCCTGGGAAGGTGTTGGTCAATTACAAGAACCAGATCACCAACCTGAAGATTGCGAGAAGGAGCAATCTGGCGTTAGCGCATCCTGAGAAAGTGAAGATACTCGGCGCTCCAGCGTTTCCAGAATCTATCCGCCAGAGCTTGTGCATGGATCCAACGGCGGCGGAAGGACTCTTCAAAGGACATATCTTTTATAGGCAGATGGGTGCCAGCGCCAACACGCAGAAAATGATCTGGTGTAAGAGCCTCCGGTTCCGATGCAGCTGTTAATGGACGACTATTAAGCGTAACCTCGACCTCACAGAACAATGTATGCAGCCTCTCATCATCGATTTTCTGGGAGCCAATGATGGACGATAGAATCTTCCTTATGGAGCGGATCTGGCGTTCCCAAACACCACCCATGTGTGACGCTGTAGAAGGTTGAAAGATCCACTCGATTCCACGCCTTCATAATGTCTCTTCCAGCTTGGCATGTGCATCCCACTGCCGGATGGCCATCTGAAGATCCTTGTTTGCCCTCTGAAAGTTTGTACCCTTGTCGGAGAACAACTTTGTTGGTATTCCGCATCTGGCAATAAAGTTCACAAGGGCATTGAGGAATGCGTCTGCATCAAGGAAAGATAGGACCTCTATATGTACTGCCCTGGTGCTAAGGCAAGTAAAGACGCAGCCAAAGCGCTTTACTGTTCGCCGCAACCAAGTAACCAGGAAAGGACCAAAACAGTCTACTCCTGTGTAAGAGAATGGGCTTCTCCGCAGTGATGCGTTCTGTGGGTAATTTGCCTTGACGTTGTGTCAGTGGTTTGTTATTGACTCTGCGGCATACGAAACATCTCCGTAAGATACGATGAACCAGGGGTCGACCAGCAACTACCCAGTAATGTTTCCGCAGGCTTGCTAAGGTGTGCTCCCGGCCTGAGTGCCTGGCCAAAAACACATGTGTGTCTTGTACAGTAAGGGATATCACCGGATGATCTTTAGGCAGTAGCACAGGGCCCTGTGGTGATTCTCCACCATCTGCTTCCAAGCGACGTCCACCTATTCTGAGAATGCCCTGTCCATCAAGCGCCGGCTCCAGACGGTAGAGGAGACTGGACTTAGTAAGTCTGCCCACCTTGAGGACTTGAATAGCTTCTTTGAAGTGAATATGCTAAACGTAGCATATGATAGCTGTTCTGGCGGCCCTGAACTCAGTTGCCTCAAGGCGAGAACCTGCAATGTTGGGGCGTCCTTTCATGATCCAGTCTGTAAATCTGCGGAGCCACGCTACTGCTCTCTGTAAGGTGTACCAGGACGAATACCGTAAAAGGAGCTTGTCAACTGCACCATTGTCTTGGGTTTCTACCGCTAGAAAAGTTATCTCCTGCCTGACTTCTGGATCTCCTTCAAGATCATAGCTATGACTAAACATTGGTGGCCATGAGAGTTCTGATTGATACAGAAAATCTGGTCCGCCCTTCCATCTTCCTCCTACTATGAGCTCCCGTGCTGTGAGTCCTCTGGTAGCATCATCTGCTGGATTGTGTTCCGAGCATACATGTCACCACTGGTGAGGTAATGACAGTCTATGTATAGTTCCTAGTCTGTTAGCCACGAAGGTATGGAACCTTCTGGTAGGGCTGGCTATGTACTTTAAAAGAATCCTACTGTCTGTCCAAAATAGTGACGACGTAACTGGAATTGAGACTTCCCTTCGTAGTTTAGCATCGGAGCTAACCGCTAAGACTGCAGAACATAACTCTAATCTGGGTATGGAAGTTGTCTTAATGGGTGCTAATTGTATGCGTACCATGATAAAACTGTTATGCACAAGTCCAGATTCATCTAGCAGCTCCAGGTATGATACAGCTGCGTAGGCCTTTGATGATGCATCACAGAAATGATGAAGTTGAGCATTCACTAAGCGTTTGAATTGCGATGGAAATATGCAGCGTTCAATACGAAAGTTGTTCATCGCATCGAGCTCCTTTAACCATGCTGTCCATTTCTTTTACATATCGTCTTTTGAGGGCTTCATTGGTGATGGTTTCCAATCTTGACTTGTTCAGCTTCCCATAAAGTCAAGACACGTTGGTCCTCAACTGAAAGCTCTGTTTTTTTCTGGATCTTCACTGTCATCTACCTCCCAGAATTGTCTTATTGTTTCTTCTGATATGGGTTCTTGGAGACCAACTGTAGTCGTCTCTTCTACAAAAGTACTGAAGTTTATAACTCTTTGTTCTGCCGGCTCTAGTGGGCCATTTATTGCCCACCCTAACCTGGTTCTAAGTGCAAATGGGTCTCCATCTCGGCCTCTCCTGATTTCCAATGGTGTCAATGCCGCAGGAGAGTCCTGTCCAATTAACAGTTCCACTGTTAACTGTCCTTTATGTTTCTCGTGTCTCTGTAGATACGTCAAGTCCTGTAAATGAGACCAGTGGGCTGCAAGAATGGGTTCAGCTCTTGAATCTGTCAGACTATTAGGAAAAGATTCAATGACACTTTATAGTGCTCGCTCTCCTACTGTGTAGGCCAGTTACTATAAGTGTAACATAGATGGATTCCCGCTGCTCAGTTTGCATTAAAGTAGAGATGACGGTCCTTTCCTTTCTTTCTTGTAATTTCAGTTGTTGTACTATTTTCCTTGAGCAGAAGGTGCGTGTACTGCCGGAATCTAGCAATGCATAAACATCTATCCTTCCTTTGGTGTCTTTGTCAGACGTGAGAACCACTTCCTTCTGCTATATGTGCGACCCAATTCCCTTGCTCGAGTCATTCTCTGTGTTCTTCACCTTTCAGAATCAGATTTGTGTTTTCTTTATGTTGTTCACGGTTTCCTCGGGACTGATCCACAGGGCTGGACTATGGAGCCACCGAGAGTGTTTTCCATTGCAATCGTTTATATCACAAGACCTAGCCTTGCAATTATTTGCCAGGTGAGAGTCCTTAAGACAGATGAAACATCTTCCTTGTGCCTTCACAACTCACCTACGATGTTCCACAGGCAGGAGGCGAAACGTTGAACAGGCCAGTAGACCATGATTGTCACCACAGAGGCGGCATATGTCGTTTCTTACTTTGCTTCCCCCAAAAACTGTGTGTGACTCAGTGTGAGTAGCCATGGATGTTTCTCGAACCTGTTGCCTAATATGGTGCCTTTGTTCCCGACTCACGTTAGCTGTATCAGCATTCCCTTGGGTGCATGTTGTTTTTTGTTGAGTCTCCCTTTCTGTTCCCCATAGTCCCTTTGTTGTTATGCCATGCTGTTCCTTTAGCATAAGTACATTTTCCATTCTCTTTGTTTCATTTGTCAAAAAACTGAGCAGATCCTTGATATGCTGAGTGCGTTTGCTCCTTTTCCCCGTCCATCGGGCCGTCCATCGCGCTTGTATTAGTTCGGCAAGTCGCATTAGAATATCTCTTATTGTTGGTGTAATTTGCCCAAATTTTCTGCAAAGGAGATATAAGAAGTCAGACGTCCACACAATGTGGAAAGGGCTTGAAAATTATTTTCCCCAATCACTGGGCCTCTCATTACTGCTTCTCTTGCTTGGTTCATATACATTCTCTCATCACCAAACCTCTCATCCAGGATCTTTAAAGCCACCTCAAGGCCTCGGTTTGCCGGTAAAGCCATACAGAGCTCTATCATCTCTTGAACTTCCTCAGAACAACTAGTAAAGAGCCGATTGAGCTTGTGCGTGTCTGAAACGGTTGAGTCCAGATAAAATTCTTTGAACTGTCTCTTAAAGGTCCAGTAATTCTTAACACTTCCTGCTTGAAGCTTAGGGAGTGTGGCATGCATCAGCCGTACTGTCTCAAGTAAAGCATCACCTAAGCCATGCCCCTTCCGGAATTGTTTCTGATCTGTTAGTTTGCTGCGGTGGACTCCATGTTCACTCCTTGTTCTCAAGTGTTTCATGTGCCTCCCACCCTTGTCCAGTGTCTGAGTCTCATCACTCGAAGACTCATCTTTAAGTTGGTTTTCATTTGACGAAGCGCTTCTGTCCTCGCAGCTCGAGGTCCGTCTGGTATGTCGCTATACGAGGCACGCTGAGGGTTTCTTTCTCCACTAATCGAAATGTATTTGTCTTTGCTAGTCGAAGCACGGTTTGTGTTTCCATCTTCGCTGATCGAGGCCCGCCTTGTGTTTCTGTCCTCGCTAATCGAGGCCTGTCTCATATTTCTGTCCTCGCCCCCTGGTTCTCAAGTGTTTAATGTACCTCCCACCCTTGTCCAGTGTCCGAGTCTCATCACTCAAAGACTCATCTTCAAGTTCGTCTTCACTCGACGAAGCGCTTCTGTCCTCGTGGCTCGAGGTCCGTCTGGTAAGTCTGTCCTCGCTATACGAGGCACGTTTAGGGTTTCTTTCTCCACTAATCGAAGTGGATTTGTCTTCGCTAGTCGAAGGACGGTTTGTGTTTCCATCCTCGCTGATCGAGGCCCGCCCTGTGTTTCTGTCCTCGCCGACCGAGGTCCATGCATTGTTTCTGTTCTCGCTTATCGAGTCCCCTTTGACAATTTTGTTCATGCTAGATGAGGTTCTAGGTCTTTTATTGCGCTCTTTGCGTATCTTTGTCACCTAATGACCACTCAGTATTTGTGTCCTCACTACATGAGGCCCGAGAAAAGTTACAGCACTTCTTTGTTCTGCTGCGTCCGCGATTAATTTCTTTCAGAGTCACCTACATCCCCCATGAGTGTAACACCACGCTTATCTCCTTTAAGGATTTCGTAACATCTCCCATGAGTGTCAGCAGCTTTCCCATAGTTTGAGGGAGTTCACTCATAGTGGGTGTCACTTCCATCGTGAGTGTTACATCCAAGTTTTCGTTTGCCTGTGCTAAGCCTTTCACACCACAGATCTCTGATGGGAAACCATCTGTTACAGATTCTGCATCATCTGTCGTGTCATGTGTATCAGCTAACTCCAACAAACTGTCACTGTTTTTGACATGAGGGACAACCTCCTCCCTCACGTCACTGTTTATGTTTCCAGGCTCTGACATCATGCTGTGCTGCACCTGTTTCTTACTAGTTAGCAATCAGCTCGCCCTACAAAACTTGATAATGAACACTCGAACTTGCTACGGTTACCACAGCCTTTGCTCTCGCGAACCATTAACGTGATACCTGTACAGCTGCACAAGCAAACTACTGGTTCCCTTCACTATTATGTACTTATTTCCTAATAATTGATAACCAAATTGCCCTATAACAACGACGCACCAAATGTGTCGCGCTTGACACCTGTACACCTGCACGAAACAAACGACTGTGTCCCTTCACTACGTTTATACGTGCTTCCTAATAATTGTTAATTCAGCATGCTCTTTCACTCCTACCACACATTCAATTATGATTCCATGACATGCCGCGGTTAACACAGCTCCAGCTGCCAGCTGCTTTGGCTCACGTGGCACACCTGTACACCTGCACGATGCCCTATCACCACTGTCATAAACTCGATTACAATTCCAGGCTGCGCCGCGCTTAGCACAGCTCTAGTGGCTGTGAGTCACGTAACACACCTGTACACCTGTCACAAATGCGATTATAATTCCAGACTTCACCCCGCTTAGCACAGCTCTAGCTGCTGTGAGCCACGTAACACACCTGTATACCTGTACCTATCACCACTAGCACAAATTCGATTATGATTCCAGTCTGCGCTGCGCGTAACACAGCTTTAGCTGCCGTGAGGCGCGTAACACCTGTACACCTGTACGAACAGTAGAGCATTTCCCTTCTCTCCCATGCGGGCAGCCGGGTACCAGCAAGATTACAAACTCTCGCACGCCCTCAGGAGGAGAGGGACGTTCGACCGTGGAACGCACATACGCACACACTCATTGCTTTGCCGGCTGGCGTCACGGGCTCAACAGTGTGAGAGGCTCCCTGGCTGCCTGAAGAACCGCTCGCCGGATGGCGAAACGTACATACACACATACACACGCACTCCTCCACTACTCAGCCTGGCTGTCTAGTTGGAGAGCTAGCTGACTTTTATTCATAGTATTGAGTGCAAAAGGTTTGAGGGTGTAATTCTATTGTACTTTGCATCTGGATGAAGAGATGGGACATCTTAAGTTGCACAATCCTGGGGTTTGGCCCCTGAGGGTCCCCAAAATGTGACCCCCAGACCCATTTAATCATAATTTTGAGTGCAACATCCATTTCAAGTTTGTTGCATTCAGAATACCCCAAAAAAGAAAGTGGCGCAACTTAAGACGTGAAAATGCCTGGGGTTATTAATTAAGACACGCACTAATTAATGACTAATTAACGATTTATTTAAACTTTTGAGTGCAACAAAAATTCTTTTTTCAAAACATCACTTAATGACACCAGACACTATAATCACAACTTAAGACGCGATGTTTCCTGGGGTTTGTAGATAAGATGGGTGTTTTGACCCCTGAGGGTCATGGGAACCCCCAATTATGGAGTTCTACCCAAGAGGTAGTGCAACAATTTTTATACCTGTTATGGATGACACAGTGTCTCAAATGGACAAAAATGTAATTTAAGACATAAAAATGTCTGGGGTTACTAATTAAGACGCCTTCTAATTAATGACTAATTAATGATTTAATTAAACTTTTGAGTGCAACAAAAATTTTTGTTTCAAAACGTCACTTAATGACCCAAGACACTATAACCACAACTTAAGACCCGATTTGCCATGGGGTTTGTAGATAAGATGGGGTGTTTTGACCACTGATGAACTGCTGTCCTACGATTGGCGATTGATTAGCTAATGCACCTAATGCCATTACTGAAAATTCCTAATCAAATACACCCCCTTTCCTTAGTTTATCTGAACAAATGGACCAGCGTCTCGACACATTACTCATGTAACTCATCACTGGTTTCGTCATCCGATGACTCCATATCCCCAAGCAGAGGATCATGATCTTCGTCGGCATCATCATCTATTCCATCTTCATGTCCCACCTTCGGACGGTATCTCTGGAATGAGGGCAGGGGGCATCTGTTCACCATTGAACCAAATGATGCGAAATTCACCGTCAATGATTTCCCAACCACATGCGGGTGTTTTCTGCAGGTCATTCTGATGCGCACTGCCCCAAAGTCTGGCAACAAATGCACATCTATCAATGTGTGGTGCAAGTTCAGATTCACAGGGTGGAATGCTGCTGCCCTCAATGCTTTTAAGTTTGTCAAACGGATGTTTTGCTGTTGCCTTTCTCTTGTAGGTTTTTTCGACCACATTGAACCGGTGCTTGTTTAATGGAACAGGTTTACGCGCTCCGTACAGTACACAGACAAATTCCTTCAAGGTCGCGATGACTTCCTCTGTTAGGACAGTTTTGCTCAATGATTCAAATGCCCTCTGGAACTTGTCGCTTTTGCTGACAACTGAATAAGGCCGGTTCTTGCCTTTTCGCGAAAAAGCAGAGGTGTAATCGCATCCAGTGAAGGCGTGTAGGCCGGGGAGTGCAGCACATAGATTTGCCAATCGCGGCAGCAATCTTCGTAACGTTTACATAACGCAGGTTACCTTGTCCTTTAGTACCAACTTCCATCCAGACTGTGACTGTGATTCTATGGATGTGATGGAGTAGCAACACCAGAATATCCGTGTCAGAAGCTCGAACAACAATGTCACCAGGGGTATTCTTGTCCGCTTCAATCATGTGAAGGATGACTCTGGTGTCAGCTTCAGGGTGGTTGCAGTTTAAAGACGGAACTGCTTCTGACTTCACTTCGCCATCATCCACGAAATAACGCGTGCACTCTCCCATCACTCCCAAGAACACCTGTCTTCCATCTAGAAGGGGCAGGTAGTTGCTGTTTGACCAATCCTTCGTTAGAAAGACAGGCAACTCTCGTTTGAATGACTCCCTCTCAAGTTGTTTCCTGAAGTTTGAGTCTCTCTTCTGTTGAGGTCCTTCAATAACCAACTTTCCTCCAACTACAGCTTCTCTGCGTTCTCGCTCACAGTCCTTAATTGATGGTCTTTCGTAAGTATCGAAAATGATGTCGATCCTCCGGGACTTGTACGCCAAACTAGTCAGCAGGATGTTCCGTGAGAGCTCCCCATATGTTTCTGGCTGATCTGGTGACATGCTGTGAAACTGAAAATTGCCGTCGATGATGTGAGTTCCAATAAATGTTGGGCTACCGTGGTCACTAACAGTACCTTCAAGAAGTTTGAACAACTTGCTTTTGTCTGTATGAACCATCGTCCCATCACTATGACACATTGAGAGTGGCACAGGTGTCAATGGGAATGAGAAGACATGCTCTAGGTCAGTGTTACTTGTTGCTGCAGTGAAGGCAATGCGGCCAAGAAGTGCACTGTTGCATTTGAGTTGTGCCTCTTTCGTGTTCTTGCCTGCTTTTCGATTTGCCACACATTCAGTTGCAAATGTGCGGAGATGATGTTTGCGAATTGGTTTTTCAAAACGTTCCGCACTTTCAAGACATTCTTTGACAAAGGTTTCATGCCTATCCTTGCCGTCTTCTGGAATCTTCAACAGCGATGCACTTGCGGCATCGGACAGACTCTTCCCAGTGCTAATGTTGATCAGAGGCAAGCTTGTGTCGAGTGTAGATTAATCGCATTTGGACTTTATCAACCTGCCAAGACCAACAAGAAAGAATTTCGGACAGGTTTCACAACAGGCCTACCTGGTGCATCTCCAGCATTTTCCATGTTTGTACTCTGCACACTTTCATCATGATGTCCTGACTGCTGTGATTCGAAGTTTTTCGGAGGAGAATCTTTTTCCATCGTGACGATCGAGAGGTAGGGCACTAATAAGCATTGAACTTCTTCAACCATTTATCTGAAAAAGGAATTGGCAAGGGTATTCCAGACTGTTGACTGCCAAACTAAACCATTGAGAAAATCATGTAGAGCCTACCCATAAACAATAGACAGCTTCCTTGGAAGCCATCATGTTCTATCAAAGCATTTACTAAATCACACAAAGGCATATATAGGCAGTAGTCAGTTTCAATGTAAACCATGTGGCGGCATGCCATGTTCTCTGTATCCACTGTACTGAAGAGGGCTAATGCATGCCGTAGATCTATTGATGTTACATCTGTATTGTTTGTACACTTTCTCCCATTAAACTAAATTGTACTGTACCTTATCATTGATGTGAGCCTCCAATTTCACGAATATGCAATGTGGTCAATGATTATGCCAACAACTAAACGAAATCATGGAAAATTGAATTATTTAAGAAAGGAAAAGTGTATGCAGCATGCACTTGTCCCTGTTGCAGGGATTGGCATTTTTGTCCGTTTGAGACCCTGTTTCATAAATAACAGGTATAAGTGTTGCACACCTCCTTGGTAGAAATCCATAATTGGGGTTCCCATGACCCTCAGGGATCAAAACACCCCATCTTATCTACAAACCCCAGGGCAAATTGGGTCTTAAGTTGTGGTTATAGTGTCTTGGGTCATTAAGTGACGTTTTGAAAAAAGAATTTTTGTTGCACTCAAAAGTTTAATTAAATCGTTAATTAGTCATTAATTAGAAGGCGTCTTAATTAGTAACCCCAGACATTTTATGTCTTAAATTACATTTTTGTCCATTTGAGACACTGTGTCATCCATAACAGGTATAAAAATTGTTGCACTACCTCTTGGGTAGAACTCCATAATTGGGGGTTCCCATGACCCTCAGGGGTCAAAACACCCATCTTATCTACAAACCCCAGGAAACATCGCGTCTTAAGTTGTGATTATAGTGTCTGGTGTCATTAAGTGATGTTTTGAAAAAGAATTTTGTTGCACTCAAAAGTTTAAATAAATCGTTAATTAGTCATTAATTAGTGCGTGTCTTAATTAATAACCCCAGGCATTTTCACGTCTTAAGTTGTGCCACTTTCTTTTTTGGGGTATTCTGAATGCAACAAACTTGAAATGGATGTTGCACTCAAAATTATGATTAAATGGGTCTGGGGGTCACATTTTGGGGACCCTCAGGGGCCAAACCCCAGGATTGTGCAACTTAAGATGCCCCATCCCTTCATCCAGATGCAAAGTACAATAGAATTACACCCTCAAACCTTTTGCACTCAATACTATGAATAAAAGTCAGCTAGCTCTCCAACTAGTCGGGCAGTCACTCCTGTCTTCTGTCCACTCCCTGGGTAGCGGAGTGCTTCCGGCGTCACACCATGTCACCAAGCAGATGTTGCGCCCAGACTTCGGGATCCCCGCCTCTCTTCTCCAGCACACAGCAGACTGTTGTCGTTAACTGTAATTGCCGCTGGGCGAATGTAGTATTCAGGATGACAAAACGACCCAGTCGTTTACTCGCTTTAATGCGGTTAACCTGCATGACAATCAAATTGACACCAGTATGAAGAATATTGAAATGTAAACAAAAACATGCAAAATAAGACATATAACCATCATAATAATAATTTATTATTTAATACAACATACAGGCAACGTAAGGAAAACCAATATAAACATCATAATGTACCATATAATTCTTAATGCCCCACTTATACATAATCATTGACACAGTGATAAGTAACATGAATCATGAACAAATCAGTATCATGAACAATGACACGAAAGCAATAATACGTATATTGTAACTCACAGTGTAATAGCAATTAACTTAACAATAATTCTCAGCTGAGTAGCAAATAGCAAATGAACTACAAAATAACACTTACGACAATGAGGGTCGGCGTTGGACAGAATAAGATGTATGTAGAAATCAGAGGGCGGAGTGCAACACCTCTCTCACTGACGACCAGACAGAATCTGCCTCCTTCAGAGGCAGCTGGGGCACACCACATGCGACCTATTTCTTCATCCCCTGCAGAATCAGCAGCGATCCTCTGTGTCCTTATCTATCCTACGCGCAGCGTCATCAGTCTTTGCACATAAACAACCCTCTCACTACCTCTCTGCATCTAAGTTAACCTCCGTACATCTTCACTACTGTTACTTACTGATATATTTACTAATGTTCATATGTCCTTAATACTACAAGTTATGATAATTAACTATTCTCTTATTACTTAGCATCCTCTATCGCCAGCAGCCTCACATCACAGTGTGAGGCACCACGACTGGCGACTACAGGTGGTATCATCAACGTAGGAGTGGATAAGGCAAGAAGTTTGGTTAAGAAAGTCATTAATGAATAATAAAAAGAGAGGGGGTGACAGGACAGAACCCTAAGGAACCCCACTATTAATAGATTCAGGAGAAGAACAATGGCCGTCTACCACAGCAACAATAGAATGGTCCGAAAGAAAACTTGAGATAAAGTTGCAGAGAGAAGGACAGAAACCGTAGGAGGGCAGTTTTGAAATCAAAAGCTTTGTGCCAAACACTATCAAAAGCTTTTGATATGTATAACGCGACAGCAAAAGTTTCACCGAAATCTTTAAAAGAGGATGAGCAAGACTCAGTAAGGAAAGCCAGAAGATCACCAGTAGAGCGACTTTGACGAAAGCCATACTGGTGATCAGATAGAAGATTGCAAAGTGACTGATGTTTAAGAATCTTCTTATCCAGGATAGATTCAAAAACTTTAGACAAGCAACAGATTAAAGCTATATGATGGTAGATGAAAGATTAGAACTGTCACGCTTTTTAAACAGAGGCTGAATGTAGGCAAACTTCCAGCAAGAAGGAAAAGTTGAAGTCGATAGACAAAGTTGAAAGAGTTTGGCCAGGCAAGGTGAAAGCACTGAAGTACAGTTTCTGAGAACAATAGGAGGGATCCCATCAGGTACATAAACCTTTCGAGGGTTTAGGCCAGTGAGGGCATGGAAAACATCATTACAAAGAATTTTAATTATAGACATGAAATAGTCAGAGGGAGGAGGAGAGGGAAGGACAAGTCCAGAATCATCCAAAGGTGTTGTTTGCAAAAGTTTGAGGGAAGAGTTCAGCTTTAGAGACGGAAGAGAAGTGGTCCCATCAGGATGAAATAAAGGAGAGAAAGATGAAGAAGTGAAGTTATTGGAGATGTTTTTGGCTAGATGCCAGAAGTCTCGAGGGGTGTTTGAGTCTGAAAGATTTTGACATTTTATATTTATGAAGGAGTGTTTGGCAAGTTGGAGAACCTGGGGACATTTCTGGTGCCCGCCCTAGAAGGGGACTCCGAGGCTGGGTTTGGAGTCGCCTTTTTTTAATTTTAAATTTCAAGTGAAGGGTGTATGTGTGGTAAGTACATGTAGTTTTGCTTTAGGATGAGAGTTGTCTTTAAATGGCAGGCTGTGACTACCCTTTTGAGTTGTGAGACACCAAAGGAAACCTTTAACGAGATCACAACTAGCTTTAATAATTAAAGCTATGGGTGCTGAGAACCTTCAATTATTGAAGGTTCTCAGCACCCAATGAAGTAGTGCTATTAGAGCTCGCTGGGAGTACATTATCGTTTCGGTAGGTGTCTACTGCCGCCTATTGTGTGCGTAAGGCCCCGAGTTTCTAGGGGCTCCATGAAACTGCTCTTACACTTATGGTTAACAGAGGTTTTATTATTTACACACATTATTTATGATTTTTATTAAAACACATTTGCTAAAATGCCAGCAGAATGATTATCCTATTA
>NC_059304.1:26221627-26301627 GCF_017591435.1 Portunus trituberculatus
TCGCTGTCGGTCCTCACCTCACTGTTTGGCGACGAGGGTGGTCCTTGCTGGCCCCACTTGAAGTATCCTTCCTCCACAGCAGCCCACAGGCGATCAACGTGGACAATGCGCCGCCACCTGCTTGTGCCAACGTCCAGCTTGTAGGTGACGGCTGCGAGTCGTTGCAAAACGGTGTACGGCCTTCCCATGTTCCCAGTAGGTCTCCAGTCTTTTCAGAGTGGTGCCTCGTTTCTTATAGGGATTGTACCGCCAGCCGTGATCCCCCACCGCATACTGGGTGTCACCGGCGCGCAGCTGGTACCAGCAGGTCATGGCTTGCCGTGCGAGATGACGATTGTTCGACACCTGTCGCCGCGTAGCTTCCATCCTCACCTGCAACGTCACTACCAACTCTTGCGTCATCTGTGGTCGCTCTTCCTCAGCTAGTCGTCCAGTGGTCAGGTCCAGAGGCAACCTCATCTTTTCTCTGCTATGTGACTGCTTCATCAGCGGACTGTCTGCGAAGTTGGAGGGCTGAACCAGCGACGTGCAGCCAAGGTCTTGTGCATCTCGGCAGAAGACGTCCTCGTGCTTCATCAGCCGCTTCTCCAACTGGTCAGGAGTCAGTTTGGTGGAATTACCTACCTCCAAGTCCACCACGAGTGGAGATAGCACGGGAATCGCCTCACCCGCGTCTCCATCCACCTCACGACCGCCGCTGCTCGCCGCTGCCTGGTGTCCACAGGCTCTCACAGTGGCGTCTGCAACCTTACCTTCCCTCACGACTGGGCAGTGCAGCTCCAGCCTCTCGCCCTCGACATCTGAACTCGTCATGGGGTTCTCGACCTGTTTAGCAGCGTCCTCAAGGATCAGCGGTACCGTTTCCTCACGTACGTGCATTTTCATCCTTCTGAAGTCAGCACACACTGCACTCTGAACCAGGGAGTCCAGCCCCATCAGAGTCCCAGACAAGGTTCCTTCATGTCGGCCACGAATGCAGCTTCTCCTCAACGCCACCCACCGTGATCGTAAAAATCACGGGGCCTCGTGGCGTCATACAGTGGCCAGTCACGCCACACAGTTGCCAGTCTGACACAGGGAGATCTTGCGCTGCCACAACTTCTTCCCCAACGACGGTCTTTGCTGCACCAGTGTCCACCACCTCAGGACACAGGCGGCCGTCCGCCTCGCTCTCAACGACTCCAGTGCATTCCTTGCACTGTTGTTTCACTGCCACCAGTTCTTCCTTGACTTCTTCTGTCAGGTCCTGCCACACTATCGCTACTCTGAATTTCTTTCTCCTTTTCCTTATTTCCTGTATCCACCCTTCGATCAAGTTTTCCAGCCTTTTCAAACCTGACTCACTGCCTTCCAGCATCTCACTGCCTCTCGCGTCTGAGTGACTGAGTCTGCCATTGTTCACATGTACCTGGCAACCTCGCTAGCCAAACTTTATCCCAAAACTCCTGATACCATTGTTATAACTGCCTTTCCCTGCGACACCACTCCCAACGTCCTTACTCAGCTTCTACAGCCGAAACCGTAAACTCCTTTACCCTCAGCGGCAGACCAGGACAACACTCAGGACGGGGACAGCAGAGTAGACACAGGGATAACCTAGGCGAAGGTCCGTGACTAGCGAGGGATAGCGAGGTACACTTACCCAACAGAACTCAGGCAGGACTCACTCAGACAGACAGGAGGCAGAAAGCACTTAGCAAAGCTTTTCAGCTGCTCTGCCCTGATTCCCTGATTGGCTCGTCCATAAACCAATCACGGTTGGTTTATCCACCTGCTTGGCCACGCACATCCGGTCTCCTCTCAACACCACCCAATTGCAACCAATTGCAGTATTGCCAACCTGGTAGCGTTGCAATCGCTACCATCACTATCGCCTCCTGCGTCGCCGTAACAATATATATATATATATATATATATATATATATATATATATATATATATATATATATATATATATATATATATGATTGATTGATTGATTGATACATTTATTGTTGCATTAATAATGAAATACAACAAAGGAGGAGGATGGACCTTACCACCCACCCCCTGGGCAAAGACTTATGGGTTAAAATATCAAAATTATATAAATAGACAGTATATATAACAAGAATGCAAGTACTTAAATAAATAAATACAGATATTGCACACTTTATTGCATAAACATCTTACAGTCTGGGAGCAAACTGAGGATATTCCTTGAATATATCCCTGAGAGTGGTTGAGTCTAGGAGATGGTCAATGAGGCTAGACAAGTCATATTGACCTTGTGGCCTAAATTTAGCAATGAGAGGACATTCCATGATATAGTGACGCAGAGTGTGTCCCCTTTGTGCAGCACACAGCACGTGCACAGCATACACCAGGAGAAGCACTGACTTCCCAAAAGTATTTGTAGCCTAATCTAAGCCTCATTGCCACCCTGTAGTGTGATGCAGTGTGTCTTCCATAGGTGTAAGCACAGCTCTGGGAGACACGTGCATAGTGAAGACTAGGGTATTTCTCCAGTTTCACCACAATCAGCAACGTGTTTTTTATCCACCTCAAGAAATAGAGCTCCTCATTACGAGTAATCTGAACCACATATATACTAGATGCAACCTTTTATAATGGCGACACAGATTTTTAAAGATTTAAGCGTGTTTTGGTGATCAGCCCTATCCTCCCGCATCAAACCCTGCCGCACACTGACGCCGTAACAGCCCGTCACTCTCGAGGAAGGCTCGGATGACGAATAAGGTGACTGAATCTGTTATTGAGGTTAGGTTTAGGTAGGTTAGGTTAGGTTAGGTTAGGTTTAGTTAGGTTAGGTTAGATTACATTAAATAAGGTTCTTTTCTGGACGAAACAAATTTTTTCTGGTAGATTTCGGTTTGTTTTTAATTAATTTACCAGTTGTTTTTTTTATGCAAATCATAATATGTTTCGGGGCTGTAAAAAAAAAAAAATGGTTGATTTGCGGCAAAAACAAGTGGTATTTTAATTAAAAGCAAGCCGAAATCTACCAGAAAAAAATTAGTTTCGTCCAAAAAGGACAAGGTGGAGAAACTCTGGAGGTTTACCAAGACTAGTGCCACTGCCTCTATGGCAACAAAGCTTGAACTGATCACTAATGCTACTGTGTACAAAGTCCTTAATGCTACTCTTAACATAACCCAGAGTGTACTCAGTGCTAGAGTCCACTGTGTCATTTTGGAGGGTACACTGAGCAAGCAGGTTTGCTTTTTCATTTAGTGGGATACCCATATGAGAGAGTATCCGGGTGAAATGGACCGTGACACCAGCACCTTCTAGGGCGTGGATGAGATCAAGACACTTATTAACTAAATCACAGTCCATTGGGGAGGTGGATTGAAGAGCATTCAAGGCAGCCTGACTGTGAGTAAAGAGATAAACATTCTTATGGAGAGGCGCCACAATATGGGGCACCAACAGTACAGCATACAGTTTTGCTCTAGTGGAAGACATGTGTGTAGGGAGCCGCCTGGAAACCTCAGTGTCAGTGTAGTGACTGGCAGAGATGTAGTCACGGATGAACAGCCCACATCCAGATATGCTGCCATTGACTGACCCATTACAATAAACATGAATAGCCTGAACGTGTGGGTACTTGGACAATTTAGTGATGAACATGTCTTGCAGCACATGAGGGAGCCGGTCCCTCTTAGGCTGATGCAAAGAGTGAATATCAACACTGACATGGTGAGGGTTCCAGGCGGGTTGTAGTGGTGACATAACAATGTTAATACTGGCCTTGGCTACACCTACACTTGTCAGTACTCCCAAGATCTTCCTGAAATATGGTGTTGTAGGAGTGCGAAGATCATGATACAGGGGGGTCAGTGATCCCCTTAAAGAGTCAGAGCCCGTGCATAGCATTCAACCAACTGTGCGAGAAGTAATTTCCTGTATCCTACACATAATACTTGGTAGGTGCATTTCAGCTCTTAGGACTTCAATCCATGGAGTCTTGGGGCATCCCAAGATTATCCACATGGCTTCATTCTGAACAGGCTCCAGGGGATGGAGTTGGGTGGCACTAAACTGTATTAGAACAGGGGTGGCATAATCAATGGGGGACCGTATGACAGATATATAGAACATTCTTATGACAGAGCCACAGAGCGAATTTCTCTGAAAAAATAACCTAATTACCATAAATGCTCTGCGTTCTTTCTTGGAAAACTATAAATACATATCAATACAAAAACTGTTACTGCTTGTAAAAAAAAAATGTAGTCGATATGTATCTTTATCTAAACAAAACAAAAATAAGGACAATATATAGTAGTTGAGAACTCGAGTAAAAATAATTGTCCTTATATGAAAGTAATGCAGATTTAAGCAGGAAAAGGCGTCGAAGAAAAAAAATTCTGCTTGCATTTCTGTTGGGAATGGTGACAAGGAAGGTGCCCAGTGAGGTGCATCTCCTAGGCCTTGGATGACGGCGTGTGGAGCGTTATACGCCAAAACCAGATTTATGTCGCCACTGCAGTCGCTTGGGACACAAGGAGTGGTGGCATTGGCAGTCTGCCCCTCGCTGTAGATACTGTGCTGGCCCCCATAAGTCAGCACAGTGTCTAGATAAGATCAAGGAGGGCACCAAAATCCCTCCTCAGTGCTGCAATTGTCGGGGTGACCACCACTCCACCCTCTGCACTGTCAGGCCTTGGCCCCAAAGGGAGCCTGCCAAGGATGAGGTGAGTCGGCCCAGGCTTGTGTTCCGCCAGGCTCCACCTCCCCAGACCAACGCCTGGGTGACAAAGCCCTCCTTCTTGGCCGCTGCCCCTCACCTGTCCCAGCCTTCCTGCCCCACCACTGGCACTGGCACTGACTACATCTGCCGTGTTTCCGCCTTTGCCGCAGCTCACTGCTACAGTGCCCCCTGTGCCTCCAAACACAGTGCCCCAGCCAGGCATCACTCAGGAACTGCCTGCCACTGACTCCACCCAGCAGCTAATGGCGGTGGTGAGCACACTAGCTGCCAAAGGGGACAATCTGTCTGCAACAGTCTCTGGACTTAGTAACGAGTTTTCCGCCTTCAAGAACCAGCAGCACACAGTATGCAGTGGGACCTCCACTGTGGCCTCAACCACATCCCCAGTGAGCGGTGCTCAGCGGGGCCAAGGAAAGAGTGACGTGTGTCAGCATAGCCTGTGCGACCCACCCAAGAAAAATGACAATTTTTTTTTTTTTTTTTTTTTTACGGTAAAGCCTATAGCGCTCGTAGGCACACTTGAAGAGTGTATGGGAAGCGCTGTTCAGCTTCCGCCCATTAGTGGCGCAGGGCAGTGTGCAATTGCTGCTGCACCCTCACCGAGAATGGATACCCCCACCAAGCCAGTCAAGGGAGCCACGTGACAACCCCGGAGCCCTTCAGGGATGGCCCCTGCTTCCCCTGCCTCAGAGAGCAAGTCATCTGAAGCAGTCTGTGAGGAGGATGCTACAGGTGAATGGACATTGGTCAGCCGCAAGAAGCTCAAATCCAGCCCGGACTGCCAGCCCCGAGCCAGACCAGGGACATCTGATGACTGCCAGCCCCGAGCCAGACCAGGGACATCTGATGGCAGCCATACAGATGCTGATGGAGCAGATGTCTCGAATGGAACAGGAAGTGGACGGTCTGAAGACACAGATGCAACACCATCATGATGAACGATAAGACTTTCCGCACCCTAACATGGAATGTCAATGGTCTACATGCCCGCTTCACTGACCTGCACTCTCATGTCCTTCTCATAAGCTTGACATTATTACCTTACAGGAGATAGGGCCACGGCTGCCTGAGCTGCGGGGTTATGCCTCCCACACCCTCAGTTGTGGTGACGGCAGTAGTTGGGGGATGGTCACTTACATTAAACATGGGATTCCAGTTAACTTCATGGAAATGGGGGTCACTGAGGGTATTGAATTTATTACTGTTTGCTTGCACACTTTGGGTGAAATTATTTACTTTGTAAACATATACATTCATGCTGATGCCTTAAATATTGCAAACTTTCCTGAATATGTTCTTGAGGAGCAGAGTGTTATCATGGGTGACCTTAATGCCAGGCATAAGGAATTAGGAAGCCACCTCACCACCAATGCCAATGGTGTGCGCTGGAAGGCTTTCCTTCACACCACAGATACAGCTGTACTTACTGGGGACCACACACCCACACATGTAAAGGAGGCAGACTTGATTATGTAGCCCTCATCAATATGCCAACATATACTGCCAAAACTTATCTCATCAGGTCATTGCTGAGCGACCACTTCGCCCTGGAGACGACCCTCCTGGTGCAGTCCGCCCCGGCAGTGCCCAGGAAGCGCTTGACGGTGCCACCATCCAGGATGGAGGGCCTCGTCGTCCATGTGGTGGCGTGGTACGCTGCCGTGAAGGGCTCCTTTACTGATGCAGAGGCACTGTACGGCGGAATCCTGCACACCATCGAGGGCTTCATCGCAACTCCACGGGTTCCGGCAAGGGCACATGCTCCACGCCGCTGGACCCTGTGATTCTGAACTGCCAACAGACGCTCGCTGCCTACCAGAGACGTTGGCAGCTCAACCCTGCAGACACAGAGTCACGGGATGCCATGGTTACCGTGGCTCGACACCTCACGGATCTGCGGCAGCAGGAAAGGAAAAAGTACTGGGTCTCCTTCCTGGACAAGGTGCGTAGGACCAGGTCCCTCTAGGTGTGGCACCATTACAACAGCGTCCGGGGCAAGTCCAGGTGACAAGTGTATGATCCTGATTCTGCAGGCAGGCCACGAGAACTCATCTTGCAGTGGTAGGAAGCCTCATCCTTCTCTGGCCTTCCTGTGGAACACCAGGAAGCGCTCGGCCAGGAAAGACCACGAAGGATGGAGTTGTTTCGCCACAGTGTTTCTCTGCTGGATGACATCTGTGTGCCTATCACGCATGACGAACTCCTCTCGGCAAGTCAACAGCTCCTGGCAAGGATGGCATCACTTATGATATACTCAATGCTCTCCTGAATGTAAAGGTAGACAACCCTATCTTGGATTTATTTAACATGTCTCTCACTGCAGGCAAGCTTCCCCACTCTTGGAAAACAGCCATCATCATCCCAATCCCCAAAGGTGATGGCACCTTTCGCACTATTTCTCTCACCAGCTGTCTGTGCAAGATGATGGAACGGGTGATATTGAACTGGCTTATATACAAGGTGGGCCATGTACTCTCTGGCAATGTACATGGCTTCCTAAAAGGTCACTCTACAAGTCATTGTTTTGTTGAGTGTCTTATAAATAAGGAGCTTTCGTCAATCTCAAGGGTGCCTTCGACAGGGCCAACAAAGATGTTATTATAGAGGAACTCATTCTCAAAGGTGTCATAGGTAGATTATTAGGATGGATCAGGGACTATTTGTACAATAGAACAGCACAGGTTTGGTTTCAAGGTGTAGTCTCCTCTGAGGAAGTCTTTGAGCTTGGAACACCACAGGGTGGAGTCCTTAGTCCAATGCTTTTTAATGTTTTAATGGACAAAATTGCGCGCTGTTCCTTTCCACAGGGCACCCAGGTCCTCATCTATGCTGATGACATACTCCTCCAATGCCCCACACCCAGAATTCTCCAGTTAGCTTTGTCTCAACTGGCAGCGTTGTGTGTCCAAATGGGACTAGTGATTAATGAACGTAAAACAAAATTTCAAACTAAAGGGAAGGTCTCTCGGCTGCCCACTGTAAACAATGTTCCCATCCCTAGAGTTCATATACACAAATACCTGGGTGTTCAGATGAGCTTCAGGAAGTCTCTTCAAGCCGTCAACTATGTTCGAGACCTCTGTCTGCCACGGCTAGCACCATTTCGGCTGCTAGCCAACAGGGGCCTGGGGGCGGGCATTCCAGTCCTAAGAATGTTTTATATATCTGTCATACTGTCCCTTATTGATTATGCAGCCCCTGTCTTAATACAGTTTAGTGCCACCCAACTCCTTTAGCTTGTTCAGAATGAAGCCATGCGGATAATCTTGGGATGCCCCAGGACTGCACAGATTGAAGTCCTCAGAGCTGAACTGCACCTGCCAAGTATTATGTGTAGGGTACAGGAAATTACTTGTTGCACAATTAGTCGGGTGCTATGCACGGGGTCTGACTCTCTAAAGGGATCACTGACCCCCCTGTATCATGATCCTCGCACTCCTACAACACCATACCTCAGGAAGATCTTGGGAGTACTGACAAGTGTAGGTGTAGCCGAAGCTTGTATTAACTTTGTTATGTCACCGCTACAACCCGCCTAGAACCCTCACCGTGTCAGTGTTGATATTCAACCTCTGCATCAGCCCAAGAGGAACTGGCTCCCTCATGTGCTGCAAGACATGTTCATGGCTAAATTGTCCAAGTACCCACACGTTCAGGCTATTCATGTTTATTGTGATGGGTCAGTCAATGGCAGCAGGTCTGGATGTGGGCTGTTCATCCGTGACTACATCTCTGCCAGTCTCTACACTGACACTGAGGTTTCCAGGCGGCTCCCTGCACCCGTGTCTTCCACTAGAGCAGAACTGTATGCTGTACTGGAGGCGCTCCATATAGTGGTGCCTCTCCATACGAATGTGTATTTCTTTATTGACAGTCAGGCTGCATTGTATGCCCTTCGATCCACCTCCCCCATGGACTGTGATCTAGTTAATAAGTGTCTTGATCTCATCCTCGCCCTAGAAGGTCCCGCTAAATGAAAAAGCAGACCACCTTGCTCAGTGTGCCCTACAAGATGACACAGTGGACCCTGGCACTGAGTACACTCTGGGTTATGTTAAGAGTAGCATTAAGGACTTTGTACAAAGTAGCATTAGTGATCATTTGGAGCTTTGTTGCCATAGGGGCAGTAGCACTAGTCTTCACTATGTACGTGTCTCCAAGAGCTGTACTTACACCTATGGGAAACACACTGCATCACATGACAAGGTGGCAATGAGGCTCAGATTAGGCTACAAATACTTTTGGGAAGTCAGTGCTTCTCCTGGTGTGTGCTGTGTGCTGTGTGCTGCACCAAGGGGACCGAATCTGCGTCACTATATCATGGAATATCCTCTCATTGCTAAATTTAGGCGACAAGGTCAGCATTTTTTTTTTTTTTTTTTTTTTTACGTAGGGAAGAGGGCCAGCCAAGGGCAAAAACTAGAAAGTAAAAAAAAAAGGCCCACTTGAGTGCTGGCTCTCTAAAAAGTGTAAAAAGTGCCAAAACCGTCAGCCAGAATTAGGGGAGCAAATGCCTCGATACCTCCCTCTTAAAGGAAGACAAGTTGTAGGAATTCGGAAATACAGATGCAGGGAGGGAGTTCCAGAGTTTACCAGTTAAAGGGATGAATGATTGACAGAACAGTTGGACAGAATAGGGATGAGACGAAGAAAAAAGCCTTGTAGAACGAGGCCGCAGGAGAAGGGGAGGCATGCAGTTAGCAAGATCAGTAGAACAGTTACCATGAAAATAGCGATAAAAGATAGAAAGGGATGCAACATTTCGGCGGTGAGAAAGAGGCTGAAGACAGTTAGTGAGACGAGGGGAGTTGATGAGACGAAGAGCTTTCGATTCCACCCTATCAAGCAAAGCTGTGTGACTGGAGCCCCCCCAAACATGCGAAGAGTACTCCATACAGGGACGGATAAGGCCCTTATACAGAGTAAGCAGTTGGAGGGGTGAGAAAAACTGGCGGACACGCCTCAGAACACCTAACTTCATAGAAGCTGTT
The DNA here is from genome assembly GCF_017591435.1 of Portunus trituberculatus. Lineage (NCBI taxonomy): Eukaryota > Metazoa > Arthropoda > Malacostraca > Decapoda > Portunidae > Portunus > Portunus trituberculatus. The sequence goes on from NC_059304.1 coordinate 26,231,336, forward strand.
TTAGCAAGAGATGAGATGTGAAGTTTCCAGTTAAGATTATGAGCAAAGGGCAGACCGAGGATATTCATTGTAGAAGAGGGAGACAGTTGAGTATCATTGAAGAAGAGGGGATAGTTGTCTGGAAGGTTGTGTCGAGTTGATAGATGGGGGAATTGAGTTTTTGAGGCATTGAAAACTACTAGATTTTCTCTGCCCCAATCGGAAATCTTAGAAAGATCGGAAGTCAGGCGTTCTGTGGCGTCCCCGCGTGATCTATTGACTTCCTGAAGGGTTGGTCGTCTCTGAAAGAACGTGGAAAGATATAGGGTGGTATCATCAGCATACGAGTGGAGCATAACTTGTATAGCCTCATTGACCATATCCTAGACTCTGCCACCCTTAGGGATATACCTACTGAGGGAATATCATCAGTTTGCCCCCAGACTGTAGGATATTTAGGCAATAAGGTGTGCAATATGTGTATTTATTTATTGAAATACTTGTATTCTTGTTGTGTATAATGTCTAGTGTTAGATTTTTGATACTTTAACCTCAAGTTTTTGCCCAGGGGGTGGGTGGCAAGGCCCATTCTCCTCCTTTGTTGTAATTATTTATTAATTCAACAATAAATGTATCAATCAATCAATCAACATCTGTTACTTCACAATCTTCTGTCTGATCGCCAGTATGGCTTCCGCCAAGGTCCCTCTACTGGTGTTCTTCTGGCGGTGTAAGTTTTGCTGTAGCATTAGACATATCAAAAGCTTTTGTTAGAGTTTGGCATAAAGCTATGATTTCAAAACCGCCCTCCTACGGTTTCTATATTTAATTATCTCTGCAACTTTATCTGAAGTTTCCTTTCCTACCATTCTATTGCAGCTGTAGTAGACGGCCACTTTTCATTTCCTAAATATATTAATAGTGTCACCCACTCTCTTTCTATTATTCATTAATGATCTTAATCAAATTTCTTATCCTATCCACTCCTACGCTGATGATACCATCCTACATCTTTCCACGTCCTTCCAGAAACGACCAACAGTTCAGGAAGTCATCAGATCACTCAGGGACGCCACAGAACGCCTGATTTCTAGTTTTTCTAAGATTTCTGATTGGGACAGAGAAAACTTAGTTGTGTTCAATGCATGAAAAACTCAGTTCCTCCATGTATCAACTAAAGACAACCTTCCAGACAACTATCCCTGTTTCTTTAATAACACTCAACTGTTTCCCTAGCTCTTCTACACTGAATATATATATATATATATATATATATATATATATATATATATATATATATATATATATATATATATATATATATATATATATATATATATATATATATATATATATATATATATATATATATATATATATATATATATATATATATATAGAGAGAGAGAGAGAGAGAGAGAGAGAGAGAGAGAGAGAGAGAGAGAGAGAGAGAGAGAGAGAGAGAGAGAGAGAGAGAGAGAGAGAGAGAGAGAGAGAGAGAGAGAGAGAGAGAGAGCGATGAAGATATATAGTAAGTAATAATTAAGTGAACATGATGCTGTACAGTTGCGTCCTCCCCGCTGAGTCGGAAGGACGTCATAATTATCACTCTCCGTGTTTACATGAGTTGCAGCCCCTACAAGAGGATATCAGAAGTGATTTGGAGTGAACACGCCTACTCAGTGGCTACTGAGGGAGGTCTAGGCCCGTTTTGCCAGCCAGAAACAAGCCAGAACAAGACAGAAAATAAGTGTCCGTGCTTGGGTTTGGTGGTGCCCCCCCACTACAAAGCCTGTTGCTTCCCACGTGGGCCCAGTACAAAAGACTATGCTTGTCGCAGGCATTGTTGAGGTGGGGGTAGGCGTAGCAGTCCTAGAGAACATGGAGATTGTTGAGGAGCCTCGTCCTGCACCATCTGGCAAGGAAAAACACCAGGAAAATGCTGCTGCTGACCAGATTCCCTGTCGAGATGAACCTGCCCCGGCCACCTCGGACCGTAAACAAAGGCGTCGTCTGTTCTTCCCTGTTGGCCATGGGAAGACAGCCAGTGAGCTTTTCAGCTGGTTTGCTGCCCTGCTGAAACAACACCCAGACCTGCAGCCACTCTACAAGGAGGGACGGAACCAGCCCTATATAACGGTCAGTACTGACTCTTCCTTTTACGCCACCCTGTTGAGTGAGGGCTTTCTGAGCCTGGTTATGGAGTGCCCTGGCGAGGTCACTCACCCTGTTATTATCCATGGAGTGGCGACCCACATCAATGTCAACCTGATGGAGGTACCAGCTGGATTCCATGGGCTGAACCCCCCCAGATGGGAACCGCCTTGTCGTGGTGGGGGGGCTTGCGTGCCCCTGTGACCTGGCGAGCTAGGCTAGAGGGGACTTAGGCCCCTGCTCTACCCTTTCGAGGGGGGAGAGGGTTACCCATGCTAGTAAGGTCGCCAGTGAGGGGCCAGACTAAATGGTTCTTACGTAGGCTGCCAGTGGACCAGCGGAGCCACCCGCTGGAGGTATCGCCCAATAGGGGCCGTCCTGTGCTGGATGGTTGGGTGTCCAGGCTGGGATGCTTTGGGAGGGGAGTCTCAGCTCTGTCGTGGACAAACTTTCGTATCATGTGGGGCCTGTTTTTAAAACGACTGGTCCGCATGGGGACGAGGTACCCCGTCCATGGCAGCCAGCGCTCCCTCCCATTGTAATCCCAGTAGGTGGTTTCCTTGCCCTGGAGCCATTTTTGTGTAACTTTATATATGGTGAAACACAAAAACTATCAGGTTCTCGTGAGGTGGCTGACCTGGCCCGCGAGACGTCATCTTCAGGTCTGAGTGGAAGGAGGATTCCCTCCACAAGAGCCTCCCAGCAGTCTCCTGTTCTGGGAGTTCTTCTGAGGGACGTATTTCTGCTGCATATGACTCCCTTGTGATGGTAAATGTTAATCCATCATTTTCTTATCACGCCTTGCACTCACTTCTCAAGGTGTATGGCACGGTTGTTTGCATTCGACTGGTTTATGATAAGGACTTTCCTTCTAACCGCTGCTATGTAACTTTTCTGTCATGTGATGAAGCCCGTCTGGCTTATGAACATGTAGCATCTCTGCCCTTGCTGGCTCTGGCTTTAAGACAGAATTTCTCCAGTCACGCAATATTTCGGACAGTGACACGGACTACATCCCAAATGTTTTTGAAACTATTCAGAGAATTCAGTTCCTGAAGTCCGCCAGATTCCGCCTCCACGTTGGTTTGTGGCGTACTACAGAAATGGGCGGGAATTTCATCCATGCCTCCCGGTACCTGTCCAAAGAGATCGGCACGATTCCTGAGGGAAACCTCAAGAAATACGGGAAGGGGGTGCTAGTGCGAGCAAAAGATATCACGCAGGCAAGGATGTTGCAACATCTACCATGTCCTTCTGACAGCATGTTTGAGACTATTAAGGCACATCCCACCTTTAATTACAGTAAAGGTTGTGTGTACAGTCAGGATCTTTATGAATTCCTGAAGAGGAAATACTAGCAATGTGTCCTAGCTCAGTCCAAAAGGTGACTAAGATGAGGAACTCCTCCAACATGGTCCTTCTCACCTTTTTTGGTTCCACCCTCCCTGACCGTGTTAATATCGGACCTATTAATCTTAGGGTGAGGCACTTTTGTTTCTCGTCCTCTTCAGTGTTTCATGTTATGGGTACGGTCACGGTAAAAGCTCCTGTAAGGAAGCTTCTCGATGTGGTAATTGCTCTGCACTAGACTCACATTCTGAGGAGCATTGCAATGCTGCTGCTTATTGTTTCCATTGCCGTGATGCTCATCAGGTACGTTCCAGGCAATGCCCAGGTATCGCCTGGAGCAGGACATTCTACAGCTCGCTAACAGTCAGTTCATCAGTTTAGGTAGCGCCCGCCGTGAACTCCTGTACCGCCAGAAGGACGGTACTGGTGCGACATCTTATGCTTCATTGGCCGCACGCACTTCAGTTGAGTCTGCCGGTCCAAAAACAACCACTTCTGCTACCTCTCGCTCTGTTGGGGCGGGTGGTCCTGTTCATTTGGCCAATAGGTTTGCCCTTTTGTCTGATGACTCAGTTGAGTCACCTGTAAGAAGCGACGAGAATAATACGGACTTGACCAAACTAACCCATGTAGTTGATGTCCATTTGCCTCCTCCATCGCCTAAGCCTTTGAAGGGCATGACCAAACGGCACCGCGGCTCTGCGGAGTCGATAGATTTAGCTCAGCCTAAGCAATCTAAGGTTTCTCCCGGTGCACATAATCGTGAGTCCTCCAGGGACCGCTCTGCAATGGTAGCTCCAGTAGTTTCTGTCCAGCCTCCTGTGACGCCCTCCGTCTCAGATCGGGCTTCTTGTGATGAGGACGGTCTTAGCATGGAGACGTCCGATGATATTGTCACAGCCGTCCCTCGTGGACCCGCTGTGTCAAAAGTGCAGTCTGCCTGACCCTCGTCCTCCGAGGACCGGTAGGATTGATGATGGTTCGCATCACTCACCGGTAGGCCGAAAGGCTGCGGTCCAACGACCCGGCACATCACAACTCCCGGTGTCTTCTCGTCGGTTGATTATTTCTAGTCAGGTGAGTCACGGGCAGCCTTCAAAAGGCTCGCCCGTCCACTGCACCCAAATAGTCATCTTCAAGCTTCTACAGTGGAACTGTAGAGGCCTTCGCGCCTCGTGGGGAACTCCGAGCTTTGCTGTCGGAGTTCTCTCCAGCCTGTGTAGCTCTACAAGAGACTATGCTAGGTGATAGTACTTATTCTAGTCCTCCTGGCTATCGTGCCTTTTTAGCACTCCTTTCCCTGACCAGGGCCACCACGGTGGCACAGCTATTCTAGTCCGTCAGGATATACCTGTTGTCCCTTACAACTTAACTCTCCCTTCAGGTGGTTGCTGTTAAGGTCTTTATGGGACGATCCTACACCATTTGCAGTTTATATCTCCTCCTCGGCTTCCTGTCTCCAGGGGTGAGCTTGACGGCCTGGTGCGTCAGCTGACTCCGCCTTTTCTTTTGTTGGGAGATTTTAACGGCCGTCACCCATTGTGGGATGAAGGTGCTAGTAATCCTCGTGGGGTTTTAATCGGTTCTTTTATTGAGGATGAGGGATTGAGATTTTAAATTCTGGGATGTTACACATTTCCACAGTCCTACTGGGACTTTTACAGCTATCGATCTTTCTCTTTGTACATCTAATTCTTTCCTTGATTTTAATTGGCGGGTCCTACCGGATTTACACGGTAGTGACCACTTTCCGATTTTATTGGAATCTGTGAACTCTGAGCCACAGTCCCGGCCCCACGCTGGGTTTTAGACAAGGCAGATTGGCCTCGATTCACAGACCTTAGCTCTTTTATCCGTCCGCTGGCTGACTTTTCTACTTGTGCTGAGGCTGTTGATTATTTTACCGATTTTTTTATTTCTTTAGCGCTTCAGACAATCCCTAGGACGTCAGGTCGCTTTACTAAGCGTCCCGTTCCTTGGTGGAACGCAGCATGCACTGCAGCGGTGAAAGAGAAACGGGCAGCTTTCTCTCGTCTCCGGCGACATCGTGGGGACCCGCAGTGCCTGGAAGCTTTTCGGCGCTGCCGAGCTCGGGCCCGCCGCGTTTTGAAAGAGGCACAAAGAGCCTCGTGGAAAGCCTATGTCTCTTCCATAAACGTCCGCATTCCTCTTACGGATGTCTTTAACAAAGTCCGCCGAATTGCTGGGAAGTATTCTGCTCCTTCCCCACCAATTTTGTTGTCTGCTGGACGAACAGTGGCAGACCCTAGAATGTCGCCGACCTTTTCGCGGAGCACTTTGCCAGTGTTTCCCGGAGGCATCCTGCAGCCCCGGGCGCACGTCACCGCCAGAGAATGGAATCTCTCGGCATAAACTTTTCTTCGGCTGGAGAGGAGTCTTATAATGTCCCTTTCTCTGCTTCCGAGTTGCGGACTGCTTTGTCCCAGTGTCACGACTCTTCTCCTGGGCCAGATGATATACCTTATGCCTTCTTGCGCCACATGTCTGACAGTGCTTTTAACTTTCTTTTAAATCTTTATAATATGATTTGGCATACCGGTGACTTTCCATCTTCTTGGGCTGTGGCAGTGGTTCTCCCATTTCCGAAGCCTGGGAAAGATAATCTCCAGGCTACGAACTACCGTCCTATATCTTTGACATCCTGCATTTGTAAAGTTTTAGAAAAGATGGTAAATGTAAGACTCATGTGGTACTTGGAGAGGGGAAGTACTTGTCATCGGTACAGTACGGCTTCCGAAAGATGAGGTCTACTACTGATGCTCTTTTATCCCTAGAGTCTTCCATTTGTGAGGCCTTCGCTAATCACCACCATCAAGTAACAGTCTTTTTGACCTGGAGAAGGCCTACGACACGGCTTGGTGTCATGGCATTTTACAGTCTTTGTTTAATTTTGGCCTTCGTGGCCACCTTCCTTTTTTATCCAGCAGTTTTTATCCAGACGTTTTTACGGGTTCGAGTGGGAGTGTTCTCTCTGAGGCTACTGCTCTAAATGATGGTGTCCACAGGAAGTATTCTTAGTGTTACATTATTTGCAGTCGCCATAAATGGTGTGATAGATACTCTCCAGATGGCATTCACAGCTCCTTATATGTTGATGATTTATGTATTTCTTTTGCTGCTGCTAGGATGTCACTGATTGAGCGCAAGCTCCAACTGGCGATCAATAGGGTGTCCAGTTGAGCCAACATGAACGGTTTTCGATTCTCCACCTCGAAGACCGTAGCTATGCACTTTTGTCGCAACCGTGGTGTCCATCCAGACCCTGATTTATACCTCGCCAATAGACGCCTCTCATGCGTGGAGGCGACTCGATATCTTGGCCTTTATTTGACAACCGTCTCACCTGGGTTCCCCATTTCCGTTCTCTTAAGGCGTCTTGTCGGCAGGCATTATCCCTTCTTCGGGTTTTAAGTCACACCTCTTGGGGTGCGGACAGGGACACGTTGCTGCTGCTTCACCGTACACTCATACTTCCAAAGCTGGAATACGGCTGTGAGATCTACTCATCCGCAACGGATGCACGACTACGCACGCTTGACCCCGTGCATCATGCTGGGGTCCGCTTGGCTACGGGTGCATTTCGGACATCTCCAATACCTAGCCTTCTAGTGGATGCTGGTTTCTGGCCGCTCGACCTCCGGCGCCAGTCTTCGATGCTCCGGTGTTGGTTTCGCACCCACCGTCTTCCTGATTCTGTCCTCTGCGTGTCAATGTTGCGGGACTCGCGTTCGCAGGCGTATGTCACTCGACCGAGTCTCCCTAAACCTTTTGGCCTTCGAGTTGCAAATCTCATGGCAGAGTTATCTATCGACCCCACTCCTGTCCTCTCTTTCCGGCTCCCCGAGTTGGTTATTGGCAGCTTCCTGTTACCTCATTATGCCCTCCTGCCATGGATGGCAAGAAGGATTTTCTGCCAGCTCTGTCCCACACACGGTTTTAGAACACTTTTTATCCATTCTGATGATATCCTGTTTTTACTGATGGTTCCAAATCCGACGCAGGCGTTGGGTTTAGTGTGGTTTTCCTCTTTTATCGGTGTGGCAGCCTTCCTTCAGTGGCATCCGTCTTACTGCGGAGCTGTCTGCCATAGTCCTAGCTTTACAGATAATTTTACTCTCCCGGTTTCGTCTTTTACAATTTTTAGTGACTGTCGCAGTGCTCTTACTTCTCTCTCTTGCACTATATCCTTTAACCCTTTGGTTTTATCAGCCCTGGAGTGGCTATATCTTCTTACACAACGAGGATATCGTGTTGGGTTCTGTTGGGTCCCTGGTCACGTTGGTGTTCCAGGGAATGAACACGCAGATCGCCTCGCTAAAGAGGCAGCAAGTCGCGCTCCATCTCCTGCCCCTGTTCCGTTTCGAGATGTATTTCCTCTATTCGTGTGGCGGTTGCAGCATTTGGCAGAGGAGATGGCTAACGGGGTCGCAACCTCGAAAATGGAGAGATCACTACTTCCACTATCCTCAGTGGACATACTCCCATGTCCGGGATCACCGTGCACAGACTTTATTGGCGCGACTGCGTATAGGTCACACGTACCTTACACAAAGGTACCTGTTGACCAGGGACCCTCAACCTTACTGTGATGACTGCCTGGTGCCGCTCACCGTGCGGCACCTGCTGGTGGAGTGCCCTAGTTTGATTGAGTTACACCGCTACCTCTACCGCTGTCGCGGTAGAGATAGCGGTGTCTATTATATCTCAAAGGTCCTTGGACCAGAGTGCCTGGCCCAGGGCCATGACGTTTTAGGTTTTTGGGAGAAGCTGGCTTCTCCCAAATTTATTATTTTATTTCATTATTTTATTTTGTTTTAATTTTTATTTTTGTATTGTTTTTTTAGTTTTTTAATATTGTATTGTTTTTAACAGTTTTTATATGTTTTTATAACTACTTGTTTTTTTTTTTGAAGCGGCGCCACATGACCTTAGCCGTTGCGGCGCCTTATATAAAATCCATCCATCCATCCATGGGCTGAAGAGGAGGATGGTGGGGCAGATGGCAAGGCCCCAAATGTTGGGAGCGGTGACAGGTAAGGTGCCCAGTGAGGTGCATCTTCTGGGCCTTGAACGTCGGCGTGTGGAGCGTTATACACCTGAACCTGACCTGTGCCGCCACTGTAGTCGCTGGGGACACAAGGAGTGGCGCTGCCAGTCTGCCCCTCGCTGCAGGTACTGTGCTGGCCCCCATAAGTCAGCACAGTGCCTGGATAAGATCAAGGAGGGCACCAAAATCCCTCCTCGCTGCTGCAATTGTAGGGGTGACCACAACGCCCACTCCACCCTCTGCACTGTCAGGCCTCGGCCCTAAAGGGAGCCTGCCACGGATGAGGTGAGTCGGCCCAGGCTTGTGTTCTGCCAGGCTCCACCACCCCAGACCAACGCCTGGGCGACAAAGCCTTCTTCTGGCCGCTGCCCTCACCTGTCCCAGCCTTCCTGACCGCTGGCACTTCAACCACATGCCGTGTTACCTTTGCTGCAGCACACTGCTATAGTGCCCCCTGTGCCTCTAAACACAGTGTCCCAGGCAGGCATCACTCAGGAACTGCCTGGCACCGACGCAACCCAGCAGCTAATGGCAGTGGTGAGTGCACTAGCCGCCAAAGTGGACAATCTGACTGCAACAGTCTCTGGTCTTAGTACCGAGTTTGCTGCCTTCAAGAACCAGCAGCACACAGTATGCAGTGAGACCTCCACTGTGGCCCCAATCCCATCCCTAGCCAGCGGTGCTCAACAGGGCCAAGGAGAGAGTGCCGTGTGTCAGCATAGCCTGTGCGACCCACCCACGAAAAAGGACAAGGCCGCAGGGCAATGTGCAACTGGTGCTGCACCCACACCGAGGATAGATACACCCGTCAAGCCAGTCAAGGGAGCCACACGACAATGTTACGGCCCGCCCGTAACATACATTACTACCATCACCTCCTCCGCTTGTTACCTCGTTCGCCACCTCTCCGCCTCCCCTTCCACGTCACCGTCTCGTGAACCTTCCACGCCACCGTTTCATGAACCCTCCACGTCACCGTTTCATGAAGCCCCGCTACTGTCCCGAAGTTGGATTCACGCGGCCCCTTTCGACTCAACCGAAAGTGTTGAGCCAGCTCTTAGCTTTCTGGAATGCAAGTTGAGATCCAAGCCTCAACCAGTGAACACAACGCCTCTTGGGTCTACCGTGGGATCAACCATCACCCAGCATTTCACCACTGCGACACCGCATAAGTATCACTTCCCCTCGTCCGTGTTTTCCACATTGCCTCTATATAGGATTAGGATTATTGTTAGGTATTAAGTTGGGTTCTTTATTGTTGTATTTATTACTGTGTTATATGTATATGTGTATGTCATTTTCCTGTGTTTCATGTTATATATCTGTGTTTCATGTTTCTTGTTATATATGTGTCAATTTCATTATGGGTTATTAAAATAGCTTTTTAAAGTGACCCCTTTGCATTTCCTCACCAGTTGAACCTGCAGTGTTTTTTTTTTTTTGTTATTGTTCACCGGCTCCCCGATGCCAATCTTACCAGTTTAACCGGTGAACGTAACAATTGGCGACCGTGACAGGACCATTATAACCCATGTTCAGTGTTCCATTTTTCCAGTGACTTTTTTCTGTGATTACTTGTGTTTCTGTGGTGTTGTGACTTTGATGTGTTTTTTCTGTGACTTACTCTGCGTGTGGTTTAAATTTACCTTTGTGCGATCAAGTGGCTCCTTTTGGGTTAAACGTGCTTCGTGACTTTCATTGGTATCGCATAGCAGTGGTAGAGCAGGAAACCAGGTAGAAAGGCGTGTTCACCGATAGCACTTATCTCTATTTTTGCACATAGGCAGGTGTGTAATAAGTGTTATCCAAGTGTTGGGATCATCATATGTTCATGCGAACCCTCAATCCCTCACTTCGCGGATCATTTTTCTCGCTAGTTAGAATCGGCCATTTTAACTAGTCTCTCAGACTAATCCGCCTCCTTATCAATAACAAGTCTCAGTACAATTCGCTCCTCACTCTCAAGTCTCGTAACTAGAGTAATCCGGATCCCTCTTAATGCCGTAACTCTCTAGTTTACCCCTCATTAGTGATTGTACTCATAAGTGTTTACTTAAGTATAATCTAGGTAATTTCAAGGTTGCCTTTATTATCACTCTGCCAAGTTCCTCACTTAAGTAATTCGCTTATCATTTTTTTTTGTGGTTTAACATCTATTTAATATGGCTTCCGCTCAGTTTAACGTTGAAGATTTTTGTGCCGACCCTTCTCTGGAACAACTTAAAGATGCTAATATCAAGAAGGACCAATGGAAGACCATCGCTAAACATTTTGATGTTCCCATCACGTCTCAGATGACTAAAGAGGTCATTAAGAATGTAGTTGTTGAACATCTAGTGCAAGAAGGTCAGTTGCTAGGAAATGCCATAGAAGAGTTAACTCCCATGTCAGCCTCTACGAGGACTATAATACACAGTCCCCAGGAAGAACAGGATAAGAGTAGGATAAGTCAATGGGAAATTGAGAAGCTTAAACTAGAATACCGGATGCATGAAAAACAAATGCAACTACAGGCAGAAAAAGAAGCAGAAATGCAACTACAGGAAAAAAATGAAGAGAGAGAATTTCAGTTACAACTTAGAAGGCAGGAGAAAGAGTTAGAAATTCAGGAGTTAGCCCTACGAAATGACGCTAAGTTTAGAGGGAAGAAATAGATATAAAGAAACAGTTAGCAAGCTTTAATCCTGCTACAGCTGCTCCGCTAGTTCCCCCTTTTGATGAATCTGATGTTGACGGGTCATTTCGCGCTTTTGAGAGCATTGCTAATAGGAATAAATGGCCCAAGGATCAGTGGGTGTCTCTCCTTGTCCCTAAGCTAGTAGGAAAAGCTTATAGGGTATACAACGGCCTTAGTGATGAGGTAGAATATGAAGAGATCAAAGGTAACATTCTAGACGCCTACTCTATCACTTCTGATGGATACAGACAACAGTTTCGAAAGTATGTGAAACCAGAGTCTCACACCTATGTTGAATTTGCTAGTGAGAAACTAAGACAATTTAAGAAATGGTTAGCCGCCCTTAACATTACCACCTTTTCGGAGTTGCTCAATCTAATGGTCCTGGAAGAATGGAAGAACAAGTTACCTTTAATATTCTGAGGCATGTGGAAGAACGGGAGAGAGTGATCTTATGTCTGCCGCTAAAGTGGCTGATGCGTTTGCTTTGTTGATGGGATCCCTGGGTAGTAGAGGTCGTGGTTCACTATCTAATGTTAGGTCCTCCTTTGGGGAAGGTTTTGGGGGCGCGGGTGGTAAGCCGACCGGATTCTCGCCAAATGCATATAATTCCCCCTGGTGTACATACTGTAAGAAGCCAGGTCACACGATCCAGAAATGTAGACACCCAAATTGCAAGGGTTCTCAACGTCAACTTTCTTTTGTGGCCCCTAAACCTAACACATTTGAGAACAAGAAACCAGTGGCCCTAGCTAACCCTGTCAACTCTCCTCTAGAACTTTATGACTCGTACATGTATCAAGGTAAAGTGTCCCTGACTGATGGTAAAGACAAGGCAATAAATATCAAGGTTCTGCGTGATACAGGTGCTGCCCAATCCATCTTAAGGGAAGATGTCATCCCTAACATCAAACAGGCTTTCACTGGGAGAAGGTGATCCTTACAGGTCTCGAATCACAGCTCTCCTATCCTTTGGCTAATATTAGCTTACAGTGCCCGTTCATTTCAGGAGAGGTTGAGGTAGCCATTAAACCTGGTGAACTGCCAGTACCGGGGTACATCTTGTACTGGGTAATGATCTTGCGGGTAACTTGGCTGTTCCAAACTTAATTGTTCTTGATTCTCCCTTAACAGAAAGTCCCACTAAGACCCTGGACGAAACATCCCTCACTTCTTCCCAGTGTGTGCAGTCACCAGGTCTCAGTCCAAGTCCCCTGCCCTTTCATCACCTCCTCCACCAATGATTGCCTCTACTGACAACTTGTACAATAACATCATTTCAAAGGAGAATTTGATTAATGCTCAGGAACAGGATCTCACTTTGGCTAAGATCAGACATGTTGCCAGTGAGACAAAGGATATGTCTAAATTGCCTTGTTTTTATTATCAGGAAGGAGTCCTGATGCGTGCCTACAGACCTCCTGAACTGAAACAACTAGACACCTGGTCAGAAACACATCAAGTTGTCATCCCTTGTCTGTAAGACCAGCCATTATAGAACTAGCTCATGATGGATTGTCAGGTCATCTAGGCATCCAAAAACCTACAAGAAGGCTCTTCAACATTTTTTTGGCCAGGAATGAAAAAGGATGTGTCACACTATGTAAAAACATGTCACATATGTCAAATTGTGGGTAAGCCTAACGAACGCCTTGTGCCAGCTCCTCTGACGCCTATTCCAGTTCAGACGGAGCCCTTCGAAAAGATCATTCTAGACTGCGTAGGGCCCTTACCCAAAACCAAACGAGGGAATCAGTATTTGTTAACCCTCATGGATCCCACTACCAGGTACCCTGAAGCATTCCCTCTTAAGAACATCACATCAAAGACCATTGTAAAACATCTAATACATTTTTCACCTCGGTAGGAATTCCAAAACAAATTCAGTCTGACAAGGGTAGCAATTTCACTAGCCATTTTTCCAACAGATAGTGAATGAGCTAAACATCGACCATGTTACCTCCTCGGCTTACCACCCCAATCCCAAGGCTGTCTGGAGCGGTTTCACCAAACATTAAAATCCATGATGAAGAAGTATTGCTTGGAGCATCAAGGAGACTGGGATGAAAGTATTTCTTTCCTTCTCTTCGCTTTAAGAGAATCTCCTCAAGATTCTTTAGGTTACTCCCTTTTGAATTACTCTATGGTAGACAGATCAGGGGGCCTCTCAAAATATTAAAGGATCAATGGTTTACTCAAAATACTCCTTCAAGCCCCAGTGTGTCTGACTACATCAGTAACCTTAAGAATAAAATCAGTGAAGTCAGATCTTTTGCTAAATCAAACTTCCTCAAATCTCAAACTAAAATGCAACAGAATTCTCTTCCCAAATCTGTCATGAGAAGTTTCAAACCAGGAGACAAGGTTTTACTTTTCTCCCACTCCAGGCAATGCTCTTCACAGTAAGTTCATGGGACCTTATGTTGTGGCTCAAAAACTAAGTCCATTAAATTATGTGGTCCACACTCCTGACCGTCGTAAGGATTCCCAACTAGTTCATATTAATCTAATGAAACCTTACCACTCCAGAGAACCAGAGGACGACTTGTCTCGCACTGTACCTGTATGTCTGGTAGGGAAGGAGTCTGGTCCTGTGCCCCCCGAGGAAGAGTCCGACATCGAATTCCTCTTCTCGTCACCTAAAGGACGCCCCTCAAACAGCCAAATCATGTCCAACCTTGATGAGGTGTTTCTTTCCTTAACACCTTCACAACAGTCTGATCTTAAAAAGTTATTGCTAGACTTTTCTGAAATCACAGGTGACCTTCCAGGAGTTTGTAATACTATCCAACATGACATAACATTAATATCTAATGACATCAAGCCTATAAGACAACCAGCCTATCGCATTTCACCCATTAAAAGAGACTTGATGAAAAAGAGGTAGACTATCTGCTCTGTCATCACCTTGCAGAACCTAGTATATCTCCTGGGCTTCTCCTGCCTGTTAACATCTAAGCCAGATGGTAGTAGTCGATTTTGCACCGACTACAGGAAATTAAATAAAGTGACGGTGCCAGACTCCTACCCATTGCCCTTGATAGAGGACCTTATAGATAGTATAGGAGTAGCCAAATTTGTAACCACTATAGACTTACTTAAAGGTTACTACCAGATTCCCTCTCGGACGAGGCCCAAATAATATCCGCCTTCATCACCCCCTTCGGACTATACCAATACACAGTGATGCCCTTTGGCTTGTCTAATGCTCCCGCCACCTTCCAGAGGGCTATAAATTACATCACTCAGGACTTGGAGGGAACATCTGCATATCTGGACGACCTGGTGGTGACTGCGGACGACTGGGCGACACATCTGACCCGTCTTCGGAGGCTGATGGGTCGGTTGCAGGAAGCCGGGCTTACAATCAACCTGGCCAAGTCCACCTTCGGGAAGTCTACGGTGGTCTACCTGGGACATGTGGTGGGGAACGGCAAGGTTCACCCCAAGAGAGCTAACGTGGAGGCCATCCTTGGCTTCCCTGTCCCTACCACCAGGAAAGCTCTCATGAGGTTCTTGGGGATGGCTGGTTTCTACAGACGATTCTGTAGGAACTTCTCCACCCTGGCCGCCCCCCTGACGGACCTTATCAGCACTTCCGTCCCCTTCCACTGGACCCCGACCTGTGACCAAGCCTTCCAACACCTCAAGGCGTTTCTCTCCTCGGAACCAGTGGTCTGGACGCCGGATCACTCCCGCCCTTCCATCTACAAGTGGACGCGAGTGGAGTTGGAGTGGGTGCTGTCCTACTACAAACGGACCCTACAAGCGGCATCCTCCATCCCATCGCCTATCACTCCGCCAAGCTGAAAAACATCAACTCAACTACTCCACCATCGAGAAGGAGGCTCTGGCACTCGTCCTGGCGCTCCAACGTTTTGAGTGCTATCTTCATCCTGGTCCTCAAACTACGAAGGTCTTCACCGATCACAATCCTCTGGCCTTCCTTCACGCCATGAAGAACCGAAACCAACGCATTCTTAGGTGGGCCTTGTTAACTCAACCCTTCAACTTGAAGTCCACCATATCAAGGGGGTGGACAACATCATCGCCGACGCCTTATCAAGATCTCCCGTCTCACCTCCTTCATGAGCCCATTACGGAGGTCTTAGGGGGGAGGAAATGTTACGGCCCGCCCGTAACATACATTACTACCATCACCTCCTCCGCTTGTTACCTCGTTCGCCACCTCTCCGCCTCCCTTCCACGTCACCGTCTCGTGAACCTTCCACGCCACCGTTTCATGAACCCTCCACGTCACCGTTTCATGAAGCCCGCTACTGTCCCGAAGTTGGATTCACGCGGCCCCTTTCGACTCAACCGAAAGTGTTGAGCCAGCTCTTGGCTTTCTGGAATGCAAGTTGAGATCCAAGCCTCAACCAGTGAACACAACGCCTCTTGGGTCTACCGTGGGATCAACCATCACCCAGCATTTCACCACTGCGACACCGCATAAGTATCACTTCCCCTCGTCCGTGTTTTCCACATTGCCTCTATATAGGATTAGGATTATTGTTAGGTATTAAGTTGGGTTCTTTATTGTTGTATTTATTACTGTGTTATATGTATATGTGTATGTCATTTTCCTGTGTTTCATGTTATATATCTGTGTTTCATGTTTCTTGTTATATATGTGTCAATTTCATTATGGGTTATTAAAATAGCTTTTTAAAGTGCCCCCTTTGCATTTCCTCACCAGTTGAACCTGCAGTGTTTTTTTTTTTTTTTATTGTTATTGTTCACCGGCTCCCCGATGCCAATCTTACCAGTTTAACCGGTGAACGTAACAGATGGAGTTGCTTTGCCACAGTGTTCCTCTGCTGGACGACACCTGTGTGCCTATCACGCATGACGAACTCCTCTCGGCAGTCAAGTTGGGAAAGTCAACAGCTCCTGGCAAGGATGGCATCACCTTTGATATCCTCAATGCTCTCCTGGAGGTAAAGGTAGACAACCCTATCTTGGATTTATTTAACATGTCTTTCACTGCAGGCAAGCTTCCCCGCTCTTGGAAAACAGCCATCGTCATCCCCCAAAGGTGATGGCACCCAAAGGTGATGGCACCTTTCGCCCCATTTCTCTCACTAGCTGTCTGTGTAAGATGATGGAACGGGTAATATTGAACAGACTTATATACAAGGTGGGCCATGTACTCTCTGGCAATGTACATGGCTTCCTAAAAGGTCACTCTACAAGTCATTATTTTGTTGAGTGTCTTATAAATAAGGATGCTACCTGCAGAGCTTTCGTTGATCTCAAGGGTGCCTTTGACAGGGCCAACAAAGATGTTATTATGGAGGAACTCATTCTCAAAGGTGTCAAAGGTAGATTATTAGGATGGATCAGGGACTATTTGTACAATAGAACAGCACAGGTTTGGTTTCAAGTTGCAGTCTCCTCTGAGGAAGTTTTTGAGCTTGGAACACCACTGGGTGGAGTCCTTAGTCCAATGTTTTACGGTCCATTTCATCTGGATACCCTCTCATGTGGGTATCCCGTTAAATGAAAAAGCAGACCACCTTGTTCAGTGTGCCCTACAAGATGACACAGTGGACCCTGGCACTGAGTACACTGTAAGTTATGTTAAGAGTAGCATTAAGGACTTTGTACAAAGTAGCATTACTGATCAGTTGGAGCCTTGTGGCCATAGGGGCAGTAGCACTAGTCTTCACTATGCACATGTCTCCCAGAGCTGTGCTTACACCTACGAGAGACACACTGCATCACATGACGGGGTGGCAATGAGGTTCAGATTAGGCTACAAATACTTTTGGGAAGTCAGTGCTTCTCCTGGTGTGTGCTGTGTGCTGTGTGCTACTCCAAGGGGACACACACTGCGTCACTATATCATGGAATGTCCTCTCATTGCTAAATGTAGGCCACAAGGTCAACATGACTTGTACCGCCTCATTTACCATCTCCTAGACTCTGCCACCCTCAGGGATATACTCAGGGAATATCCTCAGTTTGCTCTCAGACTGTAGGATGTCTTAGGCAATAAGGTGTGCAATATGTGTAATTATTTATTGAAATACTTGTATTCTTGTTGTGTATACTGTCCAGATTTATTTTTGTGATACTTTAACCTTAAGTCTTTGCCCAGGGGGTGTGTGGCAAGGCCCATCCTCCTCCTTTGTTGTAAAAACTTATTAATTCAACAATAAATGTATCAATCAATCAATCATGATGCTGTATATAGATTTGGTAATTAAGAATGTTTGAGAAGAAACTGGAAATGCTCGTTAATTTTATGCTCTGTACGTCTATAGGTAGATCCAATAACCACGAAATAAAAACACAAAAGGTGACCGCATCGAGAAGATAGAATTTGTGAAATGCTATGAAATTATCCAGCTGATTAAATAAATGTTGTTTTGGCAAATAAAATACCATAGAACAGCGCGTTTCGATCTTAACATGTGGTGCTGAAATCAATCATAAGGGGTGCTGGGAAGTGATGCACACACTTCATGCACTTTCTTTTATCCTTCTAATAACAACATATTAGTTAGGGGTGCTGGACTGCTCAAACATGACAACAGGTGTTATGGTCGGAAAAAGTTAGGAAATGCTGCCATAGTAGTACGTGTCTTAAGTGTCTGAGGAGAGTAAAAATAAAGCTTAAAATATCGCTCAGGGACCGTACTAGCTGTTTGCTTCCCGGAAATACTTGAATTTCAATTCTGAAGCTGGAAAACAAAGATGAGAAACTGCTTATATGGATAAATAGAAGTTTATAGATTTATTTCTTGACTTGATGGACAGATTATGTGCAACGTTGTAATGGGAGCTGTTGTTTTGACGAATATTTGGTGTTTGTGGGTACCTTACTGATGTGGTCACAAATTTTGTACAACCTTAAGGTTGTTTATTTGCTGAAAACACATCACAAAAATATACTGATGAAAATATCTAACATTTTTTCATCATTTGGTTGAGAAAAACAAAGTTGGCGAAAACCTTTTTTTTTTAAAAGATTGTTGGGATCGGGGGTGGGGTTGAGGCGCGCCAAGGGCTGACTATTTACCTTGGGGACAGGTCAGGCGAGGTCAAGAACTCGGTGGCAGGTTTGTGGTAGTTTATTTCACGAGCCCTGGTGGTGAAGAGCGTGCAGGGTGGCTGTAGGAGGTTCAGGGAAGCTTGTAGTGGCGGCTATGGTGACGGCGAAGCGTGTAAGATAAAGGTGAGGCAAGTAAACACCCGCGGCACCCCAGCTACTCCAGGCCAGGCACTGGTAACACTCCTGGCCTTGCTGCTTCTCGCCACCTTGCAATTATCTGGTCATAAAGAAAGACTGCTCGAACGTCTTCCCTAAATGTGTGTGTGAAGAAGTGTTTCACTAGTCCAGGGAAGGTCGTGGGAGGTAGGCAGTGTGTGGCGGGCACTTACTCATCTGTCCGTTTATTTACTCTTAGTTTAAGGTTAAGAGATAATAAGGACTGTCCATGAGTGACTGACATGCTACGTAGGTATTGTTTCGTGCGTACAAAGAAACATGACGTGAAGGGCCGCATGTGTAGATGCTAAGGAAGAGTTTGTTGTTATTCACCTGTTTTACTCATTGTGGGTTGAGACTATACAAACCAGTCTTTCAATGTTAATTAATTTGGGAGCTATGATCTGAAGTTGGGTTAAATTTGAAAGTACTCCCTAAATGTTTTTGGATGCTTATAAGGAGAGTACATATGCTGGTTAGGAGAGAGTACATGATATGAGTGTCCCAAACTATGGTCATCCTCCTGTTTTTTTTTTTTTTTGTTCATATATATTCCAATATTTTTTATTATTTTGATTCAGATTATGGTATAAAAGAGACTACAAATATGTAGTTACTTCTCTACTGTTGATTGAGGTTTTGTAATTAATATCCATGCCGATTTTGAATGCTTCTATGGTTTGCTCTTACCGTAATATGAGTTAGTCACTTGGGTACAGGTTTTGAGCTAAACTGGTAGTGATTTGTAACATTATTTTGTGCAGGATGGGGGAGCCACGAAGGTGCTGGCTGCGGTGGCATAACTACAGTGACTCTGTGACGTCAGCGCTGGAGGCCCTGCGCTATGACGAAGACTTCCTGGATGTCACTGTTGCATGTGAGGGACGCACCGTTAGGGCCCACAAATTGGTGCTGTCTGCTTGCAGTGCTTACTTCAGGAAGGTGCTTAAGGTACTAAACATAAGACAAAGTTCAGGATGGGTAGATAAGAAGTATATAGCATACAGGATAGTGGCTGATTTTTATGAATTTTTTATAGGAAATGCATTGTTAGCATGTCAGTTATATGTTTAATATGCTAACAGAAGAAAATTACTAAAATTACACCTTTGTTGGTTAGCTCTTAGGTGTTCTGCTACTTGGATACATTTGTGATATAAATTTATAATATCTCTTTATGATATGATAGACAACCTGATGAAGAGAATAAGATTTTTGGCAGATGATTAGCCAAGGATGGGAATCAGTACCTTTTTGTAATAATTCTGTGGACACTATTATTTTTATTTGTTCTGGATATGTTGCTGGTATGCTACTTTTTTATTGATCTTTTCATACTGGGAAAGATGTTGAGATATGGATATATGCTATTAACAGTTATGATAGAAAGAACAAATAATTGTGTAAATTGGATCACCAAAGTAACTTATGCCAGAAGTAATGAGAGTTAAAATGAATGAGAGAGAGAGAGAGAGATATTAATACTGATATTGATATTCTTTATTGGCAATATGATACATCTGATATTATGGATCAGTTTAAACAGAAACAAAGATACATGCCAGGTCCATTAAGCTGAAGCCTTTTTTAGGACCTTATCAATTAACATTGAAAAATAGGAGCTGAAATATGCTGGCCTCAAAGTTAAAGAAGTTAAAGAAACAGTACATACATATACACATGCATTCACACACATACTTTCATGTACTTTCATGTTGGTTCTCAAATGCATATGTAAACATACAGTCGATGCGGAAAAGGCTGGCTGGCCGTTCTTTGTTCCTAATTAGATAGTATACACTTGGCGGTAAAGGGAATAAATGCCCTGGGTAAAATTGGCTACATATTAACTATATTCTAGTTGTCACCCATCACTCAGTGACTATAAATGACATGAATCATGTCTCAGTGTCATTTGATATGTTAATGTTTAAAAGTGACCACTGTCCTAAAATTTTTTGGTGTTTGCCTTGAATAATCATGCCTGACATATGTACACCATGACTGGGAAGTCTCTCGATCATGATACAAGGGTCACAGTGATCCAGTGTCATGAATTAGGCCTTCAAATTAAAGAAATAGTAAATGAACTGGTGTGAGTGAGAGAAGTGTTCGCTGCTTAGTTGCAAAATTCAAAGCGTCTGGCGGTGCTGTGTTCCTACCTCAGCTAAAAGTACTGGGAGACCCATGAAAATAAGTGAAACTTTGCTCAGAAAAAGAGAGGAAGAAAAAGTTTGCTTTACAGAAATGGAAACACAACAGAAAGAAAAAGTAGACCTAACCCAAGAGATAGTGAAAGTAATCAAACAAAATAAATCAATGATAAGGGATACGGTACAGTGGACAAAAAGAAAAGAATAGTTATCTTTAGATTGAATGAAGAAAAGGAACCTGTAAAATCAAAGAGGGAGAAAGAACAAAAAAGGTAACAGAGGATGTGGTGTGTTGAGGGGGAAGGTGAGGACTGGATGAGTGAAATTGATGAAGTACACAGACTAGGAAAATATACAGAATGAGGAAGAAGACCACTGAAAGTCAAATTCAGAGCACAAACAACAACATCAGAGGTGATACAACATGCAAGGAGACTGGACAAGACAGAACAATACCAGAAAATTTGGATAAAATGTGATATGAATGAGGAGAGAAATAAAATGTACGATTTTATAAGAGATGCAAAAGAAAAAAAATAAGAACAGATTGGAGGAAGAGAAGAAAAAAAGTTTTACTGGAAGGTCAAGGACAAGAGGATGAGAATGTGGTATCAGAAAAGGAAATAATAAGAGGAATCATTAATGTAAGTAGAAACAGTAAATGGTCAGTAGCATGTACAAACATAAATGGTATAATATGAACATTGCATGAAGTTAATAATTATGTTAAAATAAAGCAGCCAGACATGGGTTTTACAGAAACTAAACTAAATGAGCCAGCAGAAAATATAAATATTGGAGATGGAAACTATAATGTGTGGTTAAGATCTAGGAATAGTAAGAAAGGAGGAAGAGTGATGTTACTGACCAAGAAGAATATAGCAGTGGAAAATGCAGAGATGGGAGAAGGTGTGGCGGAAGTAATCAAAATTAAGATAAAAGGAAAGGGAGAGGGAAAAAGAGATCTTGCAGTAATATATGGAATCAAGATGAATATACGGAAGTGTTGAGAGATATGAGAGATACTGGAAATTGTTTAAAAAATATATTGCAAGAAAGTAGGAATGTAAAACTTTTATGAGTGACTTCAGCTGCAAAGAGGGATGCTGGGAGAACTGGCCCATGCAAGGAAGTGAAGAGTCGTGGTGATATACACTACTAAACCTAATAATGATTGACACTATGACACAGTGGATTGGGGAGACTACAAGAGTTGGAGGAAATTAAGAGGCATCGAGGCTTGACTTGTTGTTTAAGAAAGAGGTTGTCATCTTTGAAGATATAAATTATCAGTGCTCTCTAGGTAAAAGTGACCATCTAGTAATTGAATTTAGCTTGGACAGCAGCTCAGTAGTAAATAGGAATGAACTTCACAAGAATGGAAGATATAATTATGGAAAGGCAGACTTTGCAAAGTTAAGGGAATACTTTGCAGAAGTTGAGTGGAATCAACTATACACAGCAAAATATTGTACAGAGAAAGTGGGATATATTTACAAATATTTATAATGAAGGGATTAAAAGATATGATCTCGAAATCAGATTCAGTGAGGGGGAGAGGAAAGGAAGACTGGAATAACACAAGATATAAATTTGCCAAAGTGAAAAAGAAGCAGCATGGATTAGATGGAGAAAAGATATAAATTTGCCAAAGTGAAAAAGAAGCAGCATGGATAAGATGGAGAAAAAGAAGAGGATTTAATAATTGGAAAGAATTTAAGTTAGTAAGAAATGATTATGTCCAAACCCTAAGAGAGGAACAAAGGAACTATGGGAAAGATGTAGTTTACAAATGCAAAAATGAGCTGAAATGCTTTCATAAATATGTTAATGGGAAAATAAGAAAAAAAGCAAACAATAGATAGATTAGAAGTTGATTATGTTTCATACAAGGATGCAAGATTGCAGCCAGAAATAATGAATAGGTGCTTCCAGTTGGTATTCACAAAAGAAAATAAGTTTGAAGGGTCACAAACAGGTCACAAGGACAATGAAATGAGGGAGATCCATGTGGAAGTCAAAGAAATCAAGATTATGAAAATGCATGTGAATAAGGCTAAAGGACTAGATGGGGTGTCAAACTGAATACTGAGGGAATGTAATGACCAGCTGGCAGAGATATTACACAACATCATAGTATGTTCTTTTATGGAAGGAAAAGTCCCTCTAGACTGGAAAAGGGCTGATATTGTACCAATTTTCAAGAGAGGTAACAAAGAAGAACCATTGAACTACAGGCCAGTGTCCCTAATATGCATGGTTGCAAAAATAGCAGAAAAAATAGTTAAAGATAAATGGATGCAACAGCTAGAAGAGTCACATTCAATAACTGGATGACAATTTTGTTTCAGAAGTGGAAGATCTTGTGTCACAAACTTAGAGTTTCTACAGTAGAACAATAGATATAATTCAGGAGAGGGACGGATGGGCAGACTGTGTCTACTTGGATCTTAAAAGAAGCTTTTGTTGATAAAGTATCCCATCAGAGATTGCTATGGAAAATTAAAAACTTAAATGTTTTACAGGGGGAAGTGCTGAATTGAATAACAGGCTTCTTAAAGAACAGTTGAATGAGAACAGTGATAAAAAGTGAACGATCAAAATGGTGTAGAGTTATAGGTGGAGTTCCACAGGGAACAGTTCTGGCCCTAGTAATGTTTATATTGTATATGTATATGGTAGAATAGCTGGACAGTTATATATGCTTATTTGCAGATGACACAAAGTTACTGAAACGAGTGGAAAATGACATGGATTGTGAATCGCTACAGAAAGACTTGAGTAAGATACGCGAGTAGAGCAAGAAATGGGAAATGGAATTTAATGCAAAAAAAATGCAAAATGATGAATCTAGGGAAAAAGCAAAAGAAGACAGATAAGACCTTACACTATGGGAGGAGTAGAAATTCAGAAAACAAAAGAAAAGACCTGGGTATTACAATAAATGTCAATTTACCACCTGAAAAATGTGTAAACAATATAGTTGGGGAAACATACGAGTTATTAAAACAAATGAAATGGGCATTTACCTATATAGATGAAAAGATGATGAAAAACCTAATAGCATACATGATTCAACCTAAATTTATTTTATGGTCACCTTATAATAAGGGAGATATGAAAAAGATAGATAGGATTCAAAGAGCTGCAACTGAAATGGTTCCAAGCTTAAGAGACCTAACTTATAAGCATAGATTAAAGAGATTGAAACTTCCAACATTGCAACAGAGAAGAGAAAGAGGAGACCTAATTGCTATATACAGGGCATGGAAGGAGAGGGATACAGTTGACAAAGAAGACTTATTGGTGGGAGACTCAAGAAATACAAGGGGACACAGCATGAAATTTAAAAAGATCGTGTGTAGAAGAGACATTAAGAAATATAGTTTCCAAATAGAAGCATAAAAGTATGGAACAATTTTGATAAAACAGCAGTTTAAGGAAGAAATATTCATGACTTTAAGGCTAAACTGTATGACTGTAGTTATGGAGACAGGACAGCATGAACATAGCTCTTTTCCTGTAAAACTCAACTACTGTTGAATTTTGATAACTCAGACCTCAATAACTTGGATTTTCGCTATAAGTCGGACTCTGACCGACCTAGGGACTAAGTCTGGGTTGAACT
The DNA here is from genome assembly GCF_017591435.1 of Portunus trituberculatus. Classification (NCBI taxonomy): domain Eukaryota; kingdom Metazoa; phylum Arthropoda; class Malacostraca; order Decapoda; family Portunidae; genus Portunus; species Portunus trituberculatus. Next base: position 26,255,561 of record NC_059304.1, read on the forward strand.
GCCCGCTTGAGTTTTTTTTTTTCAACTTTTCACTTTCTCTTATCTCATTTTTTATTGACATTATCAAAAATATAATTCCAACAAAAAATTGCAATGTATTTGTAGTGTAAAATGATATCAAACAAAAGTCAATCAAAGTTTATACAGATTTTGTGAAAAATTTTTGAAGTGTAAAAAACTACTTTTTGAAATTTTTCATAATTTGTCCTTATTTTGCTGTTTCTATTCATCTGAATGTCATGAAATTTTCACACATTATGTATACAATGGTGACTTCCTGGAGCATAATAGGATGATAATGTATCAGATCCCTGCTTCTCTAGAAAATATTCACTCTTATGTGAGAGTTCAGAAGGAATGTCACCGCAATCTGTTGTTTTACAACTGAATTGGACACTCTCTGATTTGTTATTAGTGTGTTCAAGTGAGATAATTCTACAGTGAAGTAATTATTACTCGTCTGCTCCAGCTTTGTACCTGTCTCAAAATAATCTTTTGTAATAGTGTTATTGTGAGTTATGTGAGGTATAGTTGTCATGATGAAAGTAGTGAGAAAAAAAAGTGTTTGTAAAGATCACAGCAGTCTTATGATATAAAGAGAGGGTGGAGAAGTGTGGTAGTGAGGCATGGGGTGAGGCAAGACCAGGGTCACAGAGGGGGAGATAACATGTGTGATGGAGGGGATTTAAGTTCCAGCTGTCAGCCACAGTGGTCTTACAATGATACATTTGTTTCTTGTTGTTTTCTCTTCTTCTTGAAGTTTTTGATTTTAATTCTCATCAATTTATGCCTGCAAGGATGTTACTTCTGAAAAAGTAGAGAGCTTAATGACACCTCCCCTCTTGACACTTGGCCATATATTGTATAGGGTTTGAGTCATGCTATGATGCAACCACACAAGATATTTAAAAATGGCTTTCTGGTGGGAAGGGTATTTGATTATCAAAAAATAGACTACACCATTTGGTAATTTATGGTCTGAAAATTCAGAGAGAATAGTAAACCCAAAATTTTTAACTCTCTTAAAAATTAAATGTATAAATCTGTCTAAGTTGAACTGCCCGTCTGTTTTATATATTTATTTTTTTTATGAAGGGTGTCAAAATTCATATAAGTTGGACATTCGTATTTGTCAGACCAACCCCTATTAGTCTGAGTTAGTGACTTTAGGATTTAGCTAGGACAAGGAATTTTCTGGATTCAAGGAGGAAAGAATAATATGCAAAGGATCATCATGGTGAAAAAGAAAATTGAATATCTGAAAGAGATGATCGTTGTGGTATTCGAGAAGCAGGAACAGCTGATCGCGAAATACAAGGAGCTGAAGGAAAAATGTGACATGCTAGATAATAGTTAAAATGAACAATGAGATGAAGAAAATTTTGAATAAAATAGAAAGGAAGAACAACATCCCTAAGGGCAAATGTGAGAATTATGAACTGGAATTACAAGGATTACAGGATAAGTTAAACACTAGTTCAGGGACAGGAAAAGGGATAACTGAAACCAAACTGGAAGAATGGAAAAAGGGCTGGGTAAAAGAGCAAGAAAAAGATTGCGGAAGTAGTGAAGCAACAAACAAGGGAGAAAACAAAGGTCACAGCTATACAAGTGATCAAAGAAAAGGAAGAGTTTGTGAGAGATACAGTGCACAAAAAGAAGTGTATGGTTATATATGGAGTAGAAGAGAAAAAGAACTCAGTGAAATTTGTGAGGAAGAAGGAGGAGAAAGAGATAGTTAAGGAAAGATGAAGAACAGAGTCTTGAAAAATGAATAGAGGAAATATAATGACTTTGACTATTTAACTTCCAAAGTGGAGTATATTCTGTCCCTCTGTCCCTTCATGGAGATCTCCATCCTTGTAGATTTCAATGTTCACTACCAGCTTTGGCTTTCTTCTTCTTCACTGACTATTCTGGTGAACTTTGCTATCCTTTCATGACTTAGAGAAACTGGTGCATTACCCTACTCGTATTCCTGACCATCTTGGAGATACTCTCAACATTCTTGACTTTTTCCTTATCTCTAATCCTTCTGCTTATGCTACAACTTTATCTTATCTGTTGGGCTCCTCCGGTCACAATCTCATATCTATATCTTGTCATATTTCTCCAATCCCTCCCCAGGATCTCCCGAAGTGGAGGTGCCTATGGTGTTTTGTCTCTGCCAGTTAAGGGGGACTTGAGGAGGTATTATGCTGATTTTCCATGAAGTGATTACTGTTTCTGTGTCAGAGACCCATCTCTGTGTGCTGAACACATAACAGAGGTGATGGTGTCTGGCATGGAGGTATACGTTCCTCACCCTTTTTCTCATCCTAAACCTGCTAAGCCTTGGTCTAACACAGCCTTTTTTTGTGCTGTACATGATGAGAGATTGCCCACAAAAGGTACTTGAGCCTTCCATCACCTGAATCTCATGCACTTTATATTTCTTCCTGGAATCATGCCAAGTCTGTTCTCCAACTTGCCAAACACTCCTTCATAAATAAAAAATGTCAAAATCTTTCAAACTCCAACTCCCCTCAAGACTTCTGGCATCTGGCCTAAAACATAACCATTAACTTTACTTCATCTTTCCCTCCTTTATTTCATCCTGATGGCACCACTGCCATCACATCTGTCTCTAAAGCTGAACTCTTCTCTGAAACCTTTGCTAACAACTCCACCTTGGATGAATCTGGGCTTGTCCCTCCCTCTGACTATTTCATATAATAAAAAATTCTTCGTAATGATTTTTTCCATGCCCTCGCTGGCCTAAACCCTTGGAATTCTTATGGACCTGACGAGGCCCCTCCTATTGTTCTCAGAAACTGTGCTTCCATTCTTGCACCTTGCCTGACCAAACTCATTCAACTATGTCTATTGTCTTCTACCTTTCCTTCATGCTGGAACTTTGCCTACATTCAGCCTGTTGCTAAAAAGGGTGACCATTCTAATCCTTCAAACTACCGTCTTATAGCTTTAATTTCTTGCTTGTCTAAAATATTCAGTCTGTCCTCAATAGGAAGATTCTCAAACATCTTTCACTTTACAATCTTCTATCTGATTGCCAGTATGGCTTCTGTCAAGGCCACTCTACTGGTGATCTGGATTTCCTTACTGAGTCTTGGTCATCCTCTTTTAGAGATTTCGTTAAAACTTTTGCTTTTGCGTCAGGCATATCAAAAGTTATTTATATAGTCAGGCACAAAGCTTTGATTTCAAAACTGCCGTCCTACAATTTCTCTTCTCTTCTCTGCAACTTTATCTCAAGTTTCCTTTCTGACCGTTTTATTGTAGCTGTGGTAGATGGCCACTGTTCTTCTCCTAAATCTATTAACAGTAGTGTTCTTCAGAGTTCTGTCTTGTCACCCACTCTCTTTGTTATTCGTTAATGATCTTCTTAACCAAACTTCATGCCCTATCCACTCTTATGCTGATGATACCACCCAACACTTTTCCATATCTTTTCAGAGATTACCAACCCTTCGGGAAGTCAATAGATCATGCAGGGATGCCAGAGAATGCTTGCCTTCTGATCTTCTAAGATTTCTGATTCGGCAGAGAAAACTTAGTAATGTTCAATACCTCAAAAATTAAATTCTGCCATATATCAACTTAACGCAACGAAATTGGCAACTATCCCATCTTCTTCAATGACACTCAGCTGTTACCATCTTTAACACTGAATATCTTCAGTCTGTCGTTTACTCGTATACAAAAGGTACTTGAGTCTTCCATCTCCTGAATCTCACGCACTTTATATTTCTGTCCGAAATCATGCCAAGTCTGTTCTTCAACTTGCCAAACACTCCTTCATAAATAGAAAATGTCAAAATCTTTCAAACTCAAACTCCCCTCAAGACTTCTGGCATATAGCCAAAAGCATCTCAAATAACTTCTCTTCTTTCCCTCCTTTATTTCATCCTGATGGCACCACTGCCATCTCTTGTGTCTCTAAAGCTGAACTCCTCTCAAACTTTTGCTCACAACTCCACCTTGGATGATTTTGGGCTTGTCCCTCCCTCTCCTCCTCCCTCTGACAATTTCATGATTACAATTAAAATTCTTCGTAACGATGTTTTCCATGCCCTCGCTGGCCTAAACCCTTGGAAGGCTTATGGTCCTGATGGGGTACCTCCTATTGTTCTCAAAAACTGTGCTTCTGTGCTTGCACCTTGCCTGGCCAAAATCTTCCAACTTTGTCTAACTACTTCTACCTTTCCTTCCTGCTGTAAGTTTGCCAACATTCAGCTAGTTCCTAAAAAAGGTGACCATTCCAATCCTTCAAACTACTGCCCTGTAGCTTTAATCTCTTACTTGGCTAAAGTTTTTGAATCTATCCTGAATAGGAAGATTCTCAAACATTTGTCACTTCTCAATCTTCTGTCTGATCACCAGTATGGCTTCCATCAAGGTTGCTCTACTGGTGATCTTCTGGCTTTCCTTACTGAGTCTTGATCATCCTCTTTTAGAGATTTCGGTGAAACTTTTGCTGTAGCGTTAGACATATCAAAATTGATAGAGTCTGGCATAAAGCTTTGATTTCAATACTGCCCTCCTACAGTTTCTATCCTTCTCTCTGCAACTTTATCTCAAATTTCCTTTCTGACAACTCTATTGCAGCTGTGGTAGACGGCCACTGTTTTTCTCCTAAATCTATTAATAGTGGTGTTCCTCAGGGTTCTGTCCTGTCACCCACTCTCTTTCTATTACTCATTAATGACCACCTTAACCAAACTTCTTTCCTTATCCACTCCTATGCTGATGATACCACCCTACATCTTTCCACGTCCTTTCAGAGACGACCAACCCTTCAGGAAGTCAACAGATCACGCAGGGATGCCACAGAACGCCTGACTTCTGATCTTTCTAAGATTTCCGATTGGGGCAGAGAAAATCTAGTAGTTTTCAATGCCTCAAAAACTCAATTCCTCCATCTATCAACTCGACACAACCTTCCAGACAACTATCCCCTCTTCTTCAATGACACTCAACTGTCTCCCTCTTCCACAATGAATATCCTCAGTCTGTCCTTTGCTCACAATCTTAACTGGAAACTTCACATCTCATCTCTTGCTAAAACAGCTTCTATGAAGTTAGGTGTTCTGAGGTGTCTCTGCCAGTTTTTCTCACCTCTTCAACTGCTAACTCTGTTCAAGGGCCTTATCCACCCTTGTATGGAGTACTCTTTGCATGTTTGTGGGTATTCCAGTTATACAGTTTTACTAGATAGGGTGGAATCTAAAGCTTTTCGTCTCATCAACTCCCCTCCTCTGACTAACTGTCTTCAGCCTCTTTCTCACCACTGAAATGTTGCACCTCTTTATCTTTTATCGCTACTTTCATGCTAAATGCTCTACTGATCGTGCTAACTGCATGCCTCCCCTGGTCTTGCGGCCTCGCTGCACAAGGCTTTCTTCTTCCTCTCATCCCTATTCTGTTCAATTCTGTAATGCAAGAGTTAACCAGTACTCTCACTCATTTATCCCTTTCACTGGTAAACTCTGGAACTCACTCCCTGCATCTGTATTTCTGACTTCCTACTTGTCTTTTTTTAAGAGGGAGGTATCAAAGCATTTGCTCCCCAATTTTGGCTGACGCTTTACCACTTTTTAGAGAGCCAGCACTTAAGTGGGCCTTTTTTTTATATTTTCTTTTTTTTTTTTGCCCTTGGGTGGCTCTCTCTCCTACATAAAAAAAAAGAAAAGAAATTAAACTGAAAACTTCCACATCTCATCTCTTGCTAAAACAGCTTCTATGAAGTTAAGTATTCTGGGCTGTCTCCTCCATTTTTTCCTGCCTCTCCAACTGCTAATTCTGTACAAGGGTCTTATCCGTCATTGTATGGAGTACTCTTCGCATGGTTGGGGGGATTCCACTCACACAGTTTTATAAGATAGGGTGGAATTAAAAGCTTCACATGTTATCAACTGCCTTCCTCTGATTGGTTGTCTTCAGTTTCTCTCTCACTGTGGGAATGTTGCATCTCTTGCTATTTTTTATCGCTATTTTCATAGTAACTGCTCTACTGACCTTGCTAACTGCATACCTCCTTTCCTTCTGTGGTCTTGTTGCACAAGACATTCTTCTTCCTCTCACCCATATTCTGTTCAACTCTGTAATACAAGAATTAACCAGTAGTCTCGATCATTCATACCAAACTCTGGAACTCACTGCCTGCTTCTGTATTTCCATGTTCCTATGACTTGACTTCTTTTAAGAGGGAGGTTTCAAGACATTTGTCACTGACTTCTAGATAACTCTTAATAACTGTAAGGGAATTGGCAATCCAATGGGCCTTTTTTTCACTTTGTTTTTTGCCCTTGATCAGTCTCCTCTCGCATAAAAAAAAAGAAAAATAGTGAGGGGACAAAGTTAAATGAGATCATAAGTTTGGGTAGAAGAAATTTTGGCAAGGTCCTGAAAACTGGCTGGTAAGGCAGAATATAAAATATTTGGATAAAGAGAGAGATGAATCTAAAAGAAATGGAAATAGTGAGAGGGGTAAGAAATGAAGCTAAGGAAAAAAAACAAGAGCATGAGAAGAAATTCTACTGGAGAGTGCTAGACATTAGATTGAGAAAATGGTATATTCGGGAAGGGAAAGAAAAGCATTAAGAGTCATGTATACAAACATAGATGGATTTATATCCAGAAACTTGGAATTGAGAGATTATATATTGAAAAATGAACCGGACGTGATATGTATAACAGAAATAAAGTTAGCCGAAGACGTCCAAGTAAATTTTAAGGAACAGGGATATAATGTTTGGACAGAGAGACAGAAGGGGAGAAAAGCAAGAGGAGGAGTATTGATAATGGCTTGAGAGAATATGTTTGTGGAGGAAGTACAGTATGACGATGGACTGCCAGAGGTTTTAAGCATAACAATTAAGACCAGCAGGAGAGAAATGAGGAGTATCATAGTAACATGTCTCAATGAAGACTAATACATGGAAGCTTGATGTACACAAAGAACTACAAATAGAAGTGCTAAACTGCCTGGACAATATGTTATGGAAAGACAGAAGAGTGCTACATGTGGGAGATCTAAACTGCAAACATGTAAATTGGGATGAATTGGATGTAAACAATTATGCTGGGCGTTGGTGGGAAAAAAGTGTTACAACTAGCCATGGTAAACACATTGGATCAATGGTTGAAGGACTATACATGGTATAGAGGGGAAGAATAACCATCTGTACTGGATTTGGTATTTACAAAAAAGCCAGAGATATCATAGTCCAATGGGAAAAAGTGTTCATGTGGTTTTAGAAATTGAATTAGAGGATCACAAAATTTTGAAATGTATTGAAGGATATAAATAAAAAGATTGAATCACACTAAAACAAATTTTGAAGGGTTAGGAAATTACTTTGGTAGTATTGATTTGTAGGAAAATATGCAAGGTAAGGCAGTCAAAGAGAGGTATGAAATATTCCTATACAAGTATAATACGGGGATAAAGAGATATGTTCCCACATACAGTGTAAAAGAGAGCAAACACATGTGATATAATGCTATATCTGCAAGAGCTAAAAAAGTGTAAGGATGCAGCTTGGAAAAAAATTAAGAAAGCAGCGAAATGAAGTAAGCAGGTAGAAGCATAAAGAGGCATGTAACAAATATGTTAGAATAATAAGTATATAAATGGAAAAATGACACACATAGACCATTCCTAAGTTAATTAAGGGATTAGGATGTATGAAACAATGGAAGAAATGAGTAAACTTTTGAATGAGAGCTTTAAAACAGTATTTAATGAAGAGGGAAAGTTCATAGAGACAAACAACCAAGAGACACAGGGAGGATTAAGTAATGTTGTGGTGTAAAAAGAGAAAATTAGAGAATTACTAGAAAAGGTACATATAAGAAAGGCAATGACACCAGATGGAGTGTCAGGATGGACACTGGGAAAATGTAGAGAATAACTGGTGGAACAAATTTGGAATGTAATCAACACCTCTGTAATGGAAGGGAAAGTACCAAGGGAGTGGAAAAGAGCAAATATAGTCCCAATATACAAAGGAGGAAAAAAGACTGAGCCTCTAAATTATAGACCAGTGTCACTAACTAGTGCTGTGGGAAAGATCTGTGACATTGGTAGAATATATGGTGGAAATTTAAATGATAAATAACTCCCAATTTGGTTCCAGAAAAGGAAGATCATGCATAATGAATTTACTTAGCTTTTATGCAAGAGTAATAGATGAAGTACAAGGGAGAGATGGATGGATGGATGACATGGTGTATCTAGATATTAAGAAGGTGTTCGACAGAGTATTAAATAGAAACCTCCTATGGAAAATAGAACACATTAGAGAAATACAGGGGAATATCTTAAATTGGATGACAGACTACTTAAAAGATAAGGAAATGAGGACAATGATAAGAGACACCCCATCAAGCAGGAGCACCAATTATGTATCGAGTATATACTAGCAATATACAAGAGGGTTTAAGTAGCAACATAAATTTGCTTGCAGATGATGCAAACCTTTTGAGAGTAATAATGAACATCAATGACTGTATGGAATTGCAGAAAGATATTGACAAGATCTGGGAAGGGAGCCAAAAGTGGAAATTAAAATTTGATACCAGGAAATGCCATGTAATGGAAATGGGTAAAAGTAATAGAAGATATATGTGGGCATATAAAATGGCAGAAGAGATTATAATGAAAAGGAGTGAAGAAAAAGACCTGGGAGTGACTATACAAGACACCTTGACTTCAGAAAGACACATAATTAGACTATTTGCTTCAACATACAAGACACAAACTAACATTAGGGTGTCATTCAATTACATGGGTAAGAGTATGATGGAAAAGATCATTACCACTATGATAAGACTTAGACTAGAATATGCAGCAGTAGTATGGTCACCATACAGACAGAAAAGCATCAAGAGACTAGAAAGAATCCAAAGGACCGTTACAAAGATGGTGCCAGAAATAAAGGATCTCCATTAAGAAAGACTGAAGGACCTAATAACAATGTATAAGTTAGTAAACCATATGGAAAATATAGATAGACAAGACCTGGTATCCCTGATGGAGGATGGAGTTAAACAAACAAGAGGACATTCCAAGATCATGAAAAGTCAGTGTCTGAGGAACATTAAAGGACATTGCCAATTTAACTCTTGTGTAGAACATAAGAGCAATCTACTGCTTTGGTTAGTTTATGGATAAATCACTAATATAATGAAATATAATTCATGTTGTGCCTGAGTAAATTGTGCAAATTGCTTTCAGAGCAACAAATATTTATGCAGGTGTTATCACTAAATTACACAGATTTTTTCGCCTGATTTGAACTGCAGTTGCTCAGAACTGCTCCAGAATGTGCTAGGGTAATTATTTTTCATACCTGTGCATACATTATGCCCACACAAATAATATAAAATACGTTTTCATAGTGTTTTCTTGATGTACATACTATCATGAGCGAGGATACGCATGTCCATACAGTAAAATCTCAGCTCATGACCATAATTCCTTCCTAATTTGTGTTCGTCACCCGATTTGTTCATCCCGTGAATCAATTTTTCCCATAAGAATGTATTGAAATACCATTAATCCGTTCCAGGCCAAAAAAAAAATCATACTTTTGTCCATAAAACCCATTCAAAATAGATCTTTAATGTATGCATGACATGAACGAAGTAATTGTAGAAAGCCTAAATTGTTTTACTTACCTAAATGCTATCAAAATGATAATAAAATGAATAAAAAAGAAAAGGTTATTTACTTGAGAGACTGGATGTTGATGGCATGATGGAATGGAGGAGAGGAGGATGGGGAGGAAGACAGACAATATCCGAGAAGACAGTCATGAGAGAAGACTTTGGATGTGCGCAGCGTGCCAGAGCTACACAACAGCTGTGTAGCGTCACAAGTCAGTGCCGCTATGTGGGGCCCCGTTATAGTGAACATTGGCATGGGAAACATGGAAAGATTGCCAGTCTTCGTCTGCCTTGGAAGACCCTTGCCTGCTGGGGATTGACTTCCTCACGCGTGTGGGAGCAAGTTTGGACTTCCAAGAAGGGAAGTTAAAGGTACGTGGCCAGGAAGTTCCTTTGATCCTCGGAGGTGATGCTCAGTGTGAGAGGAGCGGGCAGTAGGGCGGTGTTCCTTGCCAGGCGAGCGAGGAAACAGCTGCGATGGATGTGCCACAATCTGCTATACCTGGACATGGCCAGGATGATGATGACAGCAACGCTGAGAGCCACCAGAGCAGTGAGGATAAAGCCGAGGAAGCTACAGTAGAGCGCGCCGGTAACATCACCATGCCCAGGAAAAACAGGAGAAAATCGTGGTGGCACGGAGATTATGTTATATTTTTCATACGTTTCTGTTTCTATTTTCTTTTGTGCTTTTGTTTTGTTTGGTTGTTGTGTGATAGCCAACCCACGTTCGTCCCCTAAAATATCGTTCGTCCCCTGGGTCGATATATTGATAAATTTTTTGGTCATCTCCCGAATTGTTTGTCCTTAGAGACATTTGTCAAGCGAGGTTTTACTGTATGTGGTAATATACGAAATACGCAATATACTACCAGGAAACGAATAATATCTGGCATATCTTCTCTCTAACAACAAGATTTGATCATTACTCTTGTTATTTCTGTAAATAAATGCACAAATAGCCACTAGTGACATCGTAAAATAATTATAATTGTGAAAAAAGGGGCATCTGATACTCTACTGCCATTGTGACTATATTTTTCTTACCACGCAACTGATGGCGCATCCCATGAGTCGAGGGAGGATGGGAGAATGTCATCTGGCAACTACCAGCAGCCAGGAGGCGCGCGGTTTAATTCTGTGACTCGTCAAATATGGGACCACGATCGTGGACAGGAGGCATCTCTCTCAAAGCCACGATTGTGGTCTGCAGCACTGAAAGGGTTAATGCATTGAGTGAAATTGTGGACTTTAGATTTTTCGATAAAATGTTTCATTGCTTGGCTCCTCTAACAGTGATACTCTATTGAGCATGAGTTGTTCTGCAAAGTGGAATGCTAATGTTCTTATGTCTTTTAGTCTCCTTACTAGAACAGTTAAGAGGTTAACGAGGAAAGCTAAAAACGAATATGAGTTGAGGGTAGCCAGCCAAGCAAAGACGGATCCCAAGGGATTTTTTCAGCTATACAAGACGTAAAGTAGAGAAGAAATCGGTCCATTAAGGACAACAAATGGGGAAATGGCTAGTTCTGTGGAAGAGATTAGTAGAATTATGAATGAGTGTTTTTTAACTGTCTTCACTGAGGAGAACACACAGAAAATCCCAGATAGTGAACAGATATTTAGGGCAGAGGATAGTGAAAAGCTGACAGATATTCATATAACTAAGGGGATGGTAGAACAGGAGATAAACTAAAGAAATTCAAGTCACCAGGACCTGATGAAATATATCCAGGGGTTCTAAAGGAATGCAAGGAAGTCGCCAGCGAGCCTTTAGCAGTACTTTTTAGGATGTCACTGGAGTCAAGTGAGGTACCTACAATGTGGAGAGAAGCTAATGTGGTTCCCATATTTAAGAAGGGAGATAAAACCCTAATGTCTAATTACAGGCCTGTCAGCTTAACTTCAATTGTGGGTAAACTAATGGAATCAATAATAGCGAAAAACATTAGGGAACATCTAGACAAACACGGCTTGATAAATCAAACACAACATGGATTTATGAAGGGGGAAGTTGTGTCTTACAAACTTGTTGAGCTTTTATAGTAAGGTTTATGAGGTGGCAGATAAAGGTGATAACTATGACATTCTATACATAGATTTCAGTAAAGCCTTTGACAAGGTACCTCACCAGAGGCTCTTAAAAAAAGGTTAAAGGACACAGTATAGAAAGTAGAATATTAGGCTGGATTAAAGCGTGGTTAGATGACAGGTGACAAAGGGTAGTGGTTAATGGATCAAATTCCGAGTAGGGAGAAGTAGTTAGTGGGGTGCCACAGGGCTCAGTTTTAGGGCCATTATTATTTCTAATATGTATCAACGACTTGGATAGTTGAATTAATAGTGATATCAGTAAATTTGCGGACGATACAAAGATAGGTAGATTAATTAGGTCCAATTCAGATGCCAAGGCTTTGCAGGCAGACTTGGATAGGATGAAAGAATGGACAGATAGATGGCTAATGCAGTTTAATATCAACAAGTGCAGGATGCTGAGCGTAGATAGTTAACTCCGATCTTGGTACAAGGAAGCAATGTATTGAGGCCAGGAATAAGGTGAATAGAGTATTGGGATTAATTTTTATAAGCATTAAAAGCAGGAGTCCTGAAGTAATACTAAAATAATACTTGGCGCTGGTCAGGCCACATCTTGACTATGCGGTACAATTCTGGTCCCCACATTTCAGGAAGGACATAGCTCTGTTGGAATCAGTGCAAAGGAAGATGACTAAAAAGATACAGGGAATGAGGGATATTCCCCTATGAAGAGAGACTGAGAAAACTTAATTTGCATTCCTTAGAGAGACGTAGGTTAAGAGGAGACCTGATAGAACTATTTAAGTGGTATAAGGGTTTTAACAAAGGGGACATGAATGTAGTTCTTAGGATCAGTAGCGGGGACAGAACCAGAAATAATGGGTTTAAACTTGAAAAATTCAGGATTAGGAAAGAAATTGGTTTTCAAACAGAGTGGTTGATGAGTGGAATGGTCTCAGTGGTCATGTAGTCAGGGCTGAGTCAATAGGGAGCTTTAAAAGAAAGTTAGATAAGTTCATGGATGGGGAAGATAGATGGAATTAGATTGCTTAAGCACACTGGGACTGCCTTGTATAGGCCTGGCAGCCTCTTGCAGCTTCCCTCTTTTCTTATGTTCTTACTATGATGCAACAGCTGAAACTCACAGTTAACAAAAAAATGAATGAAAATTAATGAATGGATTTGAAAACAAACAAACATGTTTGTAATGAAATTATGTCAGATAACTTACTCAAGAAATATTAATTGAAAAAGTTGATGTATGGGATCATATTTTGATTTGTTGAAAATTACTCTAATCAACTTTTTTTTGTATAATGGAAAGGTTATCAGTGTATGTTTTGTAAGCCCCTCCTCAGATTGTTGAACTGTATAAGAAGTGTGGACACGCCAAAGATATATATATATCTGTTTGAGACCATCAATAGTGATAAGATTTCAAATTTTGTGAAATACACCTTTTATTTTAGAAATTTTTGAACAGACTTCTGATATATGTGATTTTTTTACTAATATATTATTTATAATTTCCCCCCAAAAAAAAAAAAAATTAACTTCATTATTTTGTTTACAGTGACATTATTTGGTGCAATACTTATTTGAACTGGGCTTCTCATGAAAGGATGATACCATATATTGAGTTTTGAAGCATTAGGAGTTAATTTATTACTACTGATCCATGTAATAGTTTCCTTGAGTTCTATGTTCATGATGGACTCTTAACTCATTTATGTCTTTCCCTTAATAAAAATAGTAGTGTCATAAGCATATTGTAAGAATTTAAGCTTATTACTACAATGGATAGTGTCATTTATATATATTAAGAATAGGATGGGGTGTAAAATTAATCTCTGTGGTGCCGTACAACAAACATGCATGTGCTTAGAAGAGCAATTATTGAAAGTGGTATATTGGTGGCTGTTGTTTAGATAACTTTTCAACCAATCATGTGGATGTCCCCAAATTCCATAGGTGTGAGGAATGGTATTAAAAGCTTTACTTAGATCACAAAATACTGGTATTTTAAAGGACTTGCCATCTATTGCATCTTATATATTTTGACATAGTTGGTGTATTGCAAGCCCAGTGGAGAACCTGGGTCTGAAAGCAAACTGACAATTTACAATGAATGGAAATTCTGTTAAATAAATTACAAGTCGTCATCATGATTTTTTTAAAAGTTTTACTAATGCTTGGAAGAATTTTGACTGGTTTGTAGTTCATATGAATAGATTTCTTTCCTTTTTTGTGTAAAACGTATAACTTCAGCTATTTGTAGTTTTTTCAGAAAAGCATCCTTTTTAAAAGGAACTATTTATTATATATTCCAGAAATGGGGTAATTACCTCAGAGCAGCTTTTTATAATTTTAATATCAATTTCATTGTAAGCAAGTGACGATATTTTCAGGTTGTGAATCACGTTGTTAATCTCCTTTGTAGTTGTGTGGTAGGTAAAAAGAAAATGACACAGGTTCAGGCAAATCCTTTCTCTTAAGACAACTGCCACCCTTCATATGAAAGCTGTTACTTGCAGGTAAGTTAATCCACTTAGGATCGGAAGAGGTGGTAGGCTGCATGGAAAAAAAGGCATGTCCTTGGTCCATCATGGAGGTTGAGTTAGCAAAGTTTTAATAGTATTGTTTATGTGTCAATCTTACCCTAGTTTTAATGTCTACTGCAGGACCACCCATGTGACCACCCCATCATAATCCTGGATGGCATGGGATGGAGACAGGTAGTGGCTTTGCTGCACTTCATGTACTGTGGTGAGGTGGTAGTGGAGGAGGATCACTTGGTGGATCTACTCAATGCTGCCTCTAGCCTCAGTGTGACTGGCCTCTCCCATGTCACCTCAGCACTTGTCAGCAGCCAGGTAGGTTAGATAATAGATGTGTAAATTTTTCTTTATTTATGGCTATGAGATCGCATAATTTTCTTCAGATTCTGTATCAGATGAATAATTCATGTACTTTATATTATCTTCCTAAGAGACAGAAACAAAATAGAAAAGTTTGAATGTGTTCATTTGAAGAAAAGAAAGGCAACAGTAAAAGAGACTACAGTGGACCCTTGGACTTGGAACACAATGTTTTCAGAACTAGTAGTTGTCACCAGGTGGCAGCACAATGTATGTTCTCTTCACTCACACAAGAGTAGAATATGATACATTTGACCCTTGTTTATCCGGATTTCGGTTAATCCGGACAGTGTCCAGATAATGATTTAATAATTAGGTCCAGATGGCCAATAAATGAATTAGAACAATGTGTGCCTCGCACACTTCTAGAAATGGGTGATAGATGATGGTGTCACTGCGGCAGGTGGTTGTAAACAAGTCCAGCTGACACTAGTGAACACTGTGTATTGTCCAGTATCAGTGAACAAGGTTGTGCATTTTTCAGTACTTTAGAAGTCTTAATTATGTCTTCCAAGGGTGTTAGGCATAAGTGAGTGGCCCTAGCTGTGACATAAATGCTGGAATTGATGAAAAAAATCAGAAAAAGAAGCTAGAGTTGCAATTGTTTGTGAGGAGTATGGTGTGGCCAAGCAAACTCTTTCGGATATTAGTAAATCAAAAGATAAGCTGCTAGAACGTTCTGCTAAATACTGTGTGGATGCATCATCAAGTAAAAGTGGTAAAGGTGCACCAAGGTAAAATGTAAGGAGTGGAAAAGATGCTACATTAGATACTGCCAAGCTCCTGATAGGACTCCTGTGTCAGGGAGATGGCCTCTTTCCCCGCTATGTTGTGCAAGGGACTGATACTCTGTAAACAGGAGGAACAACAATGTACCTACACAAATACTGTAGTTTATTACTATGGAATATTTTATTGATATGGAAACCAAATACATAATACCTAAAGTAATCTAAAATATTTAAAAACATAAAATTACATTTAAAATTTGTGTCGAAACAGCTGTTCAAAGGGAGTGTTTGTCACTAGGTGGCAGCACTGAGCAGTCAATCATGAGTGTATTGTTATGAAACGATTATGTTTTTAGCTTTTTTATCAGTAACATATTCTATAATAATAAACTAGGATATTTGTGTAGGTACGTTGTTGTTCCTACTTACTACAGAGCGCCAGTCTCCTGCACAACATGGCAGAGGAAGAGACTGTCTCCGTGAGCCAGGAGTCTTATCTGGCTTCCTTGAGTCCCTTGCTTATGAAATATCCACATCACTCTTGAACATATTCCTTTTGGGAGTATGTGCAGTCCCCATGAGTAGCAGGACTGTAAGTGGATGGATACTTACCATTAGAGTTTAAAAAGGAGATATTCGTCTGATATAGTGTTAAAACGTGAGTACAGAAAAATAAAAGTAAAAACTGGCAGCTTGCTTATGTTGAAATGCTGGAAGTTGGTGGTGTTTTCAGTCTGTTTGATTTGTTTTTTTTACAACCCAGCACTTAGTGCCTCAGGGCGACATTGGACCAGGCTAAGTAATAGTTAAGGGGTTGACTTATGTGCAAGGTACTCCGATAGTATAACAATTAGAGGTCAAATTATAGAGATCAACGTGCCAGATTGACTTAAGGGTGCAATATATGGTGTTGCAAGGTTAGTTTAAGTATTAGATTAACTTGGATAAAGTTTGTTTAGGTTTAGTTCATCAGAAAAACCAAAAATAGACAAAGTTTTGTAGTTTCTCAAAAAGTCTAAGGAGACAACCAAACCTATTTGACAAACGAAGGATCTCATCTCTGCTTTATTTTTTGGTATTCCATGTAAGATTTCACTTTATGCATTACAAATAATCCTTTCTTGGGGCAAGGTTTGTAAAAAGCTAATAAAAATGTTGTTTTGTGAACACGAATGCATATGTAAGACAGCAACCTGATAGCAACCTTGCTATCATGTTAGCCATTTCGTGGCAGGAGGTTGCTCTGAGGTTGTTAAAGAATCTTGGATCCAGCTCCAGGAGCGCTAGAAAGAGGCGGGGAGCCAGCCAATCACAGCGAAGCTGCCGCGTTCGGTCCCTCACCCGGTAAATTCAAACCCAGAAAATTTGCTAAAACGGATGTGGTTGTACGTTATGCGGACATTTTAGTCTAACTTTATAATTAGTATGTTAAACCGGAAATTCGTTAGACGAACGTTTGTTAAGCGGAATATTAGTGTATAAAGTTAACCAAAAAGTCCGCATAACGTACAACCACATCCGTTTTAGCGAATTTTCTGGGTTTGAATTTGCCAGGTGAGGGGCCGAACGCGACAGCTTCGCTGTGATTGGCTAGCTCCCTGCCTGTCTCTAGTGCTCCTGGAGCTGGATCCAAGATTCCTTAACAACGTCAGAGCAACCTCCTGCCGCGAAATGGCTAACATGAACACTTAGAGGGACAGTGACAAGGTTGCTATCAGGTTGCTCTGAGGTTGCTGGGAACACCACCTCTCCAGGTGGTGTTACTGTCTTATATATGCATTTATGTTCACAAAACAACATTTCTTTAGCTTTAAACCTGCCCGAGAATTGTTTTGTAATGCATAAAGTGAAATCTTACATGGAATACCAAAAAATAAAGCAGAGATAAGATCGGCCACAGACGAAGTGGAGATTCATGGCGACCCGGCCGCTTCTTCTTCTTCTTGTGACCCTTTTAGCCTGCGTGTTGTCTTTCACCATGATATTAAATTTATGTTTCCACTCCTCTTTTGCCTGCTATAATGGATATCATATCTTAGTATTTATATATGCTCATGCCATGAGGATAACCTCGACTCTGTGGCAGTGAGTCATAGTGAATTACTAATGAAATACCACGGTATCTCTTTAGTAATTCACTATCACTATCACTAAGATATGATATCCATTATAGCAGGCAATAGAGGAGTGGAAACATAAATTTAATATCGTGGTGAAAGACAACACGCAGGCTAAAAGGGTCACAAGAAGAAGAAGAAGCAGCCGAGTCACCGTGAGTCTCTACTTCGTCTGTGGCTGATCTTATCTCTGCTTTATTATTTTGGTATTCCATGTAAGATTTCACTTTATGCATTACAAAACAATCCTTTCTTGGGGGCAAGGTTTGTAAAAAGCTAATAGAAAAATATATAAATTTTTTTTTTTTAACCCATATGGTATGTTGGGACCAGCCCAGAACGCATCCCCCCTATTTCCATTATTTCCTATGGGAAAATTACGTCCACTTAACGAATTCCTGCTCTACGAACAGCTTTGACATCCCCTATCGTGTTTGTTAAGTGGAGTATTCCTGTACTGTGGGAGGTGTGGTGTGGATGACGTCATCACCCCTGGTCCCCCGCGCTGTGCCCTCTCGGCTGACATGAGTGGATACCGTATCTGTGAATTTTTCTTACAGTATATCGAATCGAGGGTAGTAATTTCCAAATACTGTAACTGTGAATTTACCAGATAAGGAACTACTGTATAACAAGGACTTACTGTATATATATATATATATATATATATATATATATATATATATATATATATATATATATATATAGATATATATATATATATATATATATATATATATATATATATATATATATATATATATATATATGTGTGTATATATATATATATATATATATATATATATATATATATATATATATATATATATATATATATATATATATATATATATATATATATATGTGTGTGTGTGTGTGTATATATATATATATATATATATATATATATATATATATATATATATATATATATATATATATATATATATACACACACACACACACACACTCGACCCTCGAAACAACGGACAAATGCGTGCACGACCCTGTCCATATATTGCAAAAGTCCGTTCTTTACAAAAATACGTAAGAAACTGTATAAGATGTACGTAAAATACGTAAAGTTTTCTAATTTTCGTATTAGTTCAAGCTTAGCAGCCACTGGAAGAGCCTTTTGATAATGCTTCACTGGTTTACTAGGTTTAGGAGGCATTTTGGATAGGTTAAGCACTCATGGGAAGGGTACAAATGCATAAAAAGCCGTGGTAAGCACTGGACAATGTTTGCTGTTGGTTGAAAACGCACAGACTGAAGATTAAACATGGCGGCCAACATCTGATGACGCGACCGACCCGCCACCTACCGGACAATAATTTGCTGGGAACAGACAATTGCGCGCATTTTGATATTCGTCCGTAGATTAAATTGGACTCCAGAATTTGTCCGTAGATTCCAAAATCCATTGATGGGAGGTCCGTTGTTTTGAGGGTCGAGTGTATGTATATACAGTAAGGTCCCGGTTTATGTCAGAGTTACGTTCCTGAAACATGACGTAAGTCGATTTTGTACATAACTCGAGTTTCCATACATTTCAAAGCATATTATGGAGTTTTCAACCAATCATTGTTTATGGTCATTCAGGTAAGTTAAAGGTTATATTGTTATATTATTTACAACTATGTAGGAATATGAAACACAAGCTTGTTTTTAATGTTGATTAGGGCCACGAACGCAAAGGACTGCAGGTTGCCGAGAGGCGTGGATGCCTGAGGCTGCCAGGAGGGTGGGCAGGTCGAATGTTGTGATGCCCAGGGCGGACAGCTGGGAGCGTAGTGCTGTGCGGTGGGAGTAGAAGCGTGGGCAGCGGGGCAGGAAATGCAATAGGGATCAGCAGACAGGCGCAGACGGTGCAAGTGAGCTGCGAGTGTCATGTGGCCCAGGCGAAGGCTCCAGAGTTGTTATTGTTGTGATGGGTGTGCGAGCCCTCAAGGTCGTCAACCTCCCCTTTGTCATTGTAACAGGCTTCCCATTTTCTTCTTCCCTCCCTCACACAGCTGCTGCCTCCCTTCTCATGTCTTTTAATTATGTCCTCTTTTTCTTGTAGCATAATGGTTTTCATTTTCTTAGCATCACTGCTGTCACTAAGAAGTTTTCTCTTTGGTGCCATTGAGCAAGATACTAAGAACTTGAGTCAGTAAACGCAGAAGTAGGATAACACTCTTGCCAGGGGCGATGGTGTGGTGGAACTGAGGCAGGGTGTTATTGTATTCAAGCGTGAGGCGGGCGGTGTGGCGGGCAACCACCAACAATAACAATAAATCCTGCACTTTACGATTTATAAATTTTCAATTTTTTTAATCTTAAATTGCCTTATAGTGGACGGATGTAACTACGAGTTTGACGTAACTCGAGACCGACGTAACCGGGACTTTACTGTATATATATATATATATATATATATATATATATATATATATATATATATATATATATATATATATATATATATATATATATATATATATATATATATATATATATATATATATATATATATATATATATATATATATATATATATATATATATATATATATATATATATATATATATATATATATGACATAATTAAAAGACATGAGAAGGAGGCAGCAGCTGTGTGTGAGGGAGGGAAGAAGAAAATGGGAAGCCTGTTACCATGACAACGGGGAGGTTGACGACCTTGAGGGCTCGCACACCCATCACAACAATAACAACTCCAGAGCCTTCGCCTGGGCCACACGACACTCGCAGCTGACTTGCACCGTCTGCGCCTGTCTGCTGATCCCTATTGCCCTTTCCTATTGCATTTCCTGCCCCGCTGCCCACGCTTCTATTCCCACTGCACTGCACTACGCTCCCAGCAGTCCGCCCTGGGCGTCACAACATTCGACCTGCCCACCCTTCTGGCGGCCTCAGGCGTCCACCCATCTCTGCAACCTGCAGTCCTTCGCGTTCGTGGCCCTAATCAACAACAAAAACAAGCTTGTGTTTCATATTCCTACATACTTGTAAATAATATAACAATAGAACCTTTAACTTACCTGAATGACCATAAACAATGATTGGTTGAAAACTCCATAATATGCTTTGAAATGTACGGAAACTCGAGTTACGTACAAAATCGAATCGACTTACGTCATGTTTCAGGAACGTAACTCTGACGTAAACCGAGACCTTACTGTATATATATATATATGTAAATATATATATATATATATATATATATATATATATATATATATATATATATATATATATATATACAGTAATTGCTTGCGTATCCAGATTATAGCAGCCAAGGCCCCAGCAGATGCATGAAATATCCGGATACGTGGAATTTCCTCTCCCAACCCCTTGTAAATTGAGAAAAATCATGTACATATCCCAAATGGGTAAGAAAACAATGAATGGAAGCACATTAAATGTATAATTTGGAAAAAAATGGTACATAAGTAGTACAAGTGGTGGTGGGATGTACACACAACAGTAAAGGCAGCGTCACACTATAGTAAAACTAAATTGTACTGACCCGTAGGGCTAGGCCTATAATTCGTGTGATGCTGCCATATCTCTCATTACTTCAAAGAAAACAGAATAACTGTTCTTTATTCATTTTAATAGATGACTTCGCTAAAGAATATATAAGGGATGGACAAGACATGAAGATGTTATAGGTAAATTAAATATAGTAAAGGTACTGGTTATAAAAGTGAAAATATTTACTATTATGTCCTCGAGATACCCAGTGTAATATAATGAGTGGGGAAAAGAAACGCTGATAAGGTTGTGATGCTGTTGTGTATATCTTGTTTGCAGTAGGACAGATCCTCTTTACTGTGCCTTCAGTTATACCAGCTGCACCTGCTGTCCTCTTTTTCGCTTGATTTATTGGTAAAAGTGGTCCTTGCAAGTTTTTATCTATTAATTCTGTAGACAAACTTCTTGGTTTGGCTGTACATCACACAGGCGAGGAAGCGTCAGTGTATCCTTCCATTGCAGCGGCCTAATGAGAAGTGAGTCGATATGCACCTGCGTGGTGACCTGACTCCTGCCCCTGCCCCAGGGAAATCCTGCTCGGGTCGACTGGCAACGTCGCCTATCCTGACATACCACATCGTCATACATGTCCATGAAATACCTTTGTTTGACTTGGTATATAACACTTATTTGCATCACCTGCTATTTAATTAGATAGTCAGAATATTGTTAGAACGCCATTTGTTGATAATACTTTGATTAAAGAAGCATGAGTAGTATATACTGAATGTTTTGGTTGGAAATCTGGCAGAATGGCAAACAACATCCTACGGGTCATTACAATTTAGTTTTACTATAGCACTTCTCCATCAACTTTCTTAGGACTCAACTTTTATCGACACTGGTCATCACACACAAGCTTGCTACCGTCTTTGTCACGTTTGTCAACTGTATACAAACATGGCAGCTCCTTCACTCCCAGCAAGTCATTATTTTTTCGTTGCTATTTTTGGCCTTTATTGTTCTCTATGAGAAACTTTTCAAACAGCTTTGTCTGCTCATAAAGATGTGTGTGTATATATATATATATATATATATATATATATATATATATATATATATATATATATATATATATATATGTTGTGTAAGAAGCAGACAAATGAGTGTAAAGGTGGTAAGGAAACTCTCTGAAGAAGACTCTGTCGAAACGTAAGAGAATAAAGTGTTCCTAATTCTGCCCAGGTTTCCTTACCACCTTTACACTCTTTTATATATATATATATATATATATATATATATATATATATATATATATATATATATATATATACAGTAAGGTCTCGGTTTACGTCAGAGTTACGTTCCTGAAACATGACGTAAGTCGATTTTGTACGTAAGTCAATTTTGTACGTAAATCGAGTTTCCGTACATTTCAAAGCATATTATCGAGTTTTCAACCAATCATTGTTTATGGTCATTCAGGTAAGTTAAAGGTTATATTGTTATATTATTTACAACTATATATGAATATGAAACACAAGTTTGTTTTTGTTGTTGATTAGGGCCACGAACGCGAAGGACTGCAGGTTGCCGAGAGGGGTGGCCCTGAGGCCGCCAGGAGGGTGGGCAGGTCGAATGTTGTGATGCCCAGGGCAGACAGCTGGGAGCGTAGTGCAGTGCGGTGGGAGTAGAAGCGTGGGCAGCGGGGCAGGAAATGCAATAGGGATCAGCAGACAGGCGCAGACGGTGCAAGTGAGCTGCGAGTGTCGTGTGGCCCAGGCGAAGGCTCCGGAGTTGTTATTGTTGTGATGGGTGTGCGAGCCCTCAAGGTCGTCAACCTCCCCGTTGTCATGGTAACAGGCTTCCCATTTTCTTCTTCACTCCGTCACACACAGCTGCTGCCTCCCTTCTCATGTCTTTTAATTATGTCCTCTTTTTCTTGTAGCATAATGGTTTTCATTTTCTTAGCATCACTGCTGTCACTAAGAAGTTTTCTCTTTGGTGCCATTGAGCAAGATACTAAGAACTTGAGTCAGTAAACGCAGAAGTAGGATAACACTCTTGCCAGGGGCGACGGTGTGGTGGAACTGAGGCAGGGTGTTATTGTATTCAAGCGTGAGGCGGGCGGTGTGGCGGGCAACCACCAACAATAACAATAAATCCCGCGCTTTACGATTTATAAATTTTCAATTTTTTTAATCTTAAATTGCCTTATAGTGGACTGACGTAACTACGAGTTTGACGTAACTCGAGACCGACACAACCTGGGACTTTACTGTATATATATATATATATATATATATATATATATATATATATATATATATATATATATATATATATATACCAATATATTTATATACTAATATATTTATATCTACTTATAAAGATTTTATTAATTTGAGATTATAGCATCATTGCAATTAACAAGAAAATTAATTTTATTTTAAAGGTGTTAATTAGAAACCATAGATCTTAATTTGACTAAAAATTGAGGCTAGAGAAAAATGATGCATTTTGTCTGACTCAAGATGATGGTACAGTTAAAAATGACAGAAATTGTCAGAAGACAATGGAAAGTGTGCTAGTGTGACGCTGCCTTAAGTGGTGGTGGTATGTACGTACACTCCTGCCATGCTGGAATGACGTAGAACGCTACAATCTCGCCGAATAGCGCCACCAATACTTGAGTTGTCAGCAAGTGAGAGCATGAGGGCATGGGAGTAAGTGCTGCCACCTAGTGGAATCGAGGGATTGTTCTTTTGGTAGGTTTGAATATGCTTGGGAGCAGCTCCAGATAGTAGCAAACCGAATATGTGAGCGATTACTGTATATCCATATATCATGATGTTACTGAGTGTTCTGGGTCGTACTATATAGTACATTCAAAGTTTTTACCTTTTTTTTTTTGTCCAAATAAATAGATTTTAGACTTGTAATATGCTGTATTTAAGATATTGATAGCAGTATTACAAGATAATCATGAAAAATATTTGTTTTGACCAACTTTTCCCAAAATTATCCATACAGGATATTTAGAAGTAGATACAGAATGTCACATTATCATGATAATCACTGTTCTATGCATCTGTATGCACCTGGGATTTGATACAACAATATTTCAGCTCATGTTAGTAG
The DNA here is from genome assembly GCF_017591435.1 of Portunus trituberculatus. Lineage (NCBI taxonomy): Eukaryota > Metazoa > Arthropoda > Malacostraca > Decapoda > Portunidae > Portunus > Portunus trituberculatus. The sequence continues at coordinate 26,279,657 of NC_059304.1, forward strand.
GGGACATGTAGCAGCAGTGACATTTGGTGGATTAGTTCTGAAAACACCCATTCGTTCCAGAAGGCTGTTCAGTGTCCGAATTGTTCGAAGTCTGAAACCATTTTCCCCATAGGAAACAATGTAAATAATTTTGATATCATGTGAGACCCTAGTTTTTTACCAAAGTACAGTGAGGCCCCACACTTGGCGAATTAATTAGTGTGGCTAAACTACCGCCAAATGCAAATTTCGCCAAGCACAAGTTCTTTATACCATATAAATTGCGTAAGATATGATATAAAGGCTGTAACTCCCGTTTTGCCACACATTTCCCTCGCCCGCTTTCATCCTTACTGCCACCACCATTGTCCTTAACCCCACCGGTCCCCATTGCACTGGTAGAGGCCATTTTGACGGTAAATCGCCAGAATTCGTTCCCACACTAGCGGAACAGAGGGTAGCACAAACAAAATGGCAGAAGGGGACTCACACTGTTTTCTGATAGGTTTAGAGAGAGGTCTGACGTCACCAGGGCCACGTGGTTCGCCATGCAGCCACTAGGGGACCGCCAAATTTGAATTCAAATCTCGAAGCATGCACTCGGTGGTCCATGGTCACCTTACTGCCAAAAGTGAATTTCGCCAAGCTGAGATTCGCCAAGTGCGGGGGCTTATTGTAAATGTGAATTAAACTACGTAAAATCATTGTTATTTATCTTTTGGTGGTGAGCTTCATGGCACACGTAGATGATGGCATGGGAGGGCAAAGGAGCTTGGCATTATGTATGTACTAATACAGATGGCTATTTCTGGGTGATCTTTGCATTTGAAGCTGTTCTAGGTAGGGACACCTGGCTAACACACAGCCGTCCAGAAGATTTAATGTCTAAGTTACAAACTCTGTGTGGACAACAAAATGTATTTATCTAGCCAGATACAGAATAATAATGGTGGAGTATACAAGAACAAGGCAGCGTAAAACACTACCAACCAGTAACTTAGAGACTCCGAGACAGTGGAGGCACCAAGGCGAGTGGGAAAACATAGAGGGTGCAGGCAGAAGGAATATATGTAAACACAATGCAGTACCATTGTAATGGTAATAACAATAATAATAATAATAATAATAATAATAGTAATAATAATAATGAAGACATGAGGGGCCACAATCACAAGGCTACATCTTAATACAGGGGATCCTCGCAATTTGACGGGGTTAGGGTGGTTTTACATCGGTCAAATCAGCATTTATTCAAATTATGAAGCAATTTTTCCCATAAGATACTTAAGAATTAGGGGGGATAGGGACCAACCTCCAGCCTAGGCCCCTGCAAAACATCTCTATAACCTCTAGAAAACACTAACTTAGACTAAATCAGTACTATTAAAGGCTTCATTTATATCTAACTTTTTTTTATTAAACACATTAGGGTGCTGTACAGTACATTTTTGAAAATAAAAACACTTGCAGCAGTCTCGTGGTACTTGTCCCTGTTCTTCCAAATTGTTAATACGTACTGTTGATCTAGGGACACTTATTTGCAATGCAACAACACTGTGAGCTATACCTGCCTCACACTTACTTATAAGCTCAAGCTTATCTTTGAAAGGCAGAAAATTGTTCTTCTTAGGACTGGGGCTGGAGGTGGCTTTCCGTCGTTTTGAGTCAGACGAAACAAAAATTTTAATCCAATTAAGATCTATGGATTCTAATTAACACTTTTAAAATAGAATTAATTTTCTTGTTAATTGAAATGATGCTATAATCTCAAATCAATAGAATCTTGATAAGTAAATGTAAATATATTTGTATATACAGGTAGTCCTTGATTTATACAGTAGATGCGTTCCAGAAGTGACCGTATAAAGTAAAAATCGTATAAAGTAAGGAATGAATACCCAACCCCCTAGACTTTTTTTTGTATAAAAGAGCAGACCTGAGCTTTGCACAGTATCTCCAGCCCCTTTCCATCAAGCAGTCACACGATCCTCATGAGCATGACTCCAAGCACATCCACTTCGTCCCTTGGTTGAACAGCCTCGCCCTCCAGGGCGAGGCTTTAGGGGCGTCCTCGCACCACTACCACTACCACCACCATCACCACCACCGCTTCCACCACTAGACTTTGAAGGATGTGTTCAAGATAAAATAATCTTTCACTGTACATATACATTTTGCATTAAACACATTTTTATTATGCTTATTAATGCTTTTATTAATAAACTTACAAAGACATAAAAATGACAAAATTCACGCGACAATTTAGTTAAGAATTGCGCACCAAGCAGCCTCATTGTTTACCTACACATGGTTATGGCAACATCTCCCTCTCTCGTGCCCAGTGTTTACCATGGCTCATAAGCGCCCTTCTGCATCTCCAGCTGGCGGTGATACACCCAAGAGAGCAAGGAAGACATATACACTGGAGTGATCCCTCACAGCAGCCAACTTGTCTGAGTGTATGGACTTATTGGCGCAGTCAATGAAAATTCTCGAATAAAATGACCCAAATATTGAAAGAAGCTCCGCCGTCATCGGAGGGATCATGGAAAAAATGACGTGCTATGAGGTTCTTCTCAAAGAAAAACAACAAAAGAAAAAACAGCAATCGATAGCAAGCTTCTTCAGGCCGCACACACCAAGTCAAGTAACAGAATCGGAAACAGACAACGACAATGGTGACACATCAGAGGAAGAAGTAGCAAATTAGAGGAATAATTTTGTGTTTAAACATTTCCCTTTTTCATAGTCGTTTTTATGTCTTTGTAAGTTTATTAATAATAGCATTAATAAGCATAATAGAAATGTGTTTGATGCAAAATGTATATGTACAGTGAAAGATTATTTTATCTTAAACACATCCTTCAAAGTCTAGTGATGGTGGCGGTGGCAGTGGTGGTGATGGTGGTGGTGATGGTAGTGGTGAGAGAATGCTCCAGGGCGAGGCTTCAGGGGCATCCTCTCACTACTACCACTACCACCACCACCACCACCACCACCACCGCCACCACCACTAGACTTTGAAGGATGTGTTTAAGATAAAATAATCTTTCACTGTACATATACATTTTGCATCAAACACATTTCTATTATGCTTATTAATGCTATTATTAATAAACTTACAAAGACATAAAAACGACTATGAAAAAGGGAAATGTTTAAACACAAAATTATTCCTCTATTTTGCTACTTCCTCCTCTGATGTGTCACCATTGTCGTCGTCTGTCTCCGATTCTGTTACTTGACTTGGTGTGTGAGCATTAAAGACCAGAAATAGCAACGAATAAATAACAACGGCTTGCTGGGGGTGAAGGGGCTGCCATATTTGTTTACAGTTGACAAACGCGACAAAGGTGGAAGTGAGCTTGTGTGTGACGACCAGCGTCTACAAAAGTTGACAGTCTTCAGAAAGTTGACGGAAAAGTATTAGTGTGGCGCTGCCTGCGACGCACAGGGTAGCGTCAGTTTACACTTCCACCTGGCGGGTGTGCGGTGAATTTGGGGTGGCAGTGTATTTGACCGGGTGGGTGGCGCATGAGATATGAATGTCGAATTGGCGAGTCAGTCGGTCGAACCTTGAGGATTGGGTATTAATTAACTGAGTTCGAATTGGCGATAATTCGAACTGCAAACGGTCAATTCGCGAGGATCCCCTGTACAACCTCAGTGAAAATGTTTTGTTTTGTTTCATATGTTACACTGTCATTACAATAGTTAAGAAGTATTTTTGTTATTTATGAGATCAGTTTACTTATGTGAAATATTATTCAACTATCCTACCTGGTTAAGTGACTGGTCAAATGAAAAACTGGACAAAACGTCGTGACCCCAGTTGAGAATAAGAGCAAGACGGCAACATTATACCAAAACAAACCGGGAATAGATGTTTATTTCCCGTCAACAGCGTCACCTGGATTCGCCGGATTCAACCACTTTCAGCTTGCTCCAAGTCCGAATTTTGTTTTACCTCCAAGGGTAAAAATTATTAAGATTTTTGTTCCAAGTCGGAATTGTTTGAAGTCTAAGGTGTTCAAAGTCTGAGGATCTACTGTACTTTACTGACAAATTTTTAGTAGCGTATGCTTGCTTATAGTAACTTTTTATTTACTCATTGAAATTATTTGACACATTTAAATCATTGTGTATTGTTTTAACTTTCAGACCACTCAAGAAGACAGTGATGAGGATTTTGAAGAAGATGAGGAGGAAGAGGAGGAGCTAGACCAAGCTCAAAATTCCTCTGAATCTATCAAGTCCAAGAATGAGGGAGAAAGTGAAGGAGACTCTTCCTATGACAGTGATGCTCCCCCAGCCAAGAGGCAGCGTGTTAACACTCCAGAAAAGTCAGCAGAATTCAAAAGTTTGGATGAATCTCAATCAGGAAGAGAAACAGTACAGCCACCCACTAATCAGAGTGTTGCCATGCCCATGGTGCTGCCACCCACCATAACCACCAGTTCCACCTCAGTCATTACTACAATTGTTGCCAATGGCCCCATCAAGCAGGAAGCTTCCTCAGCCACCACATCTCCGGCTGTTCTTCCAACTAATGACAGGTGAGTTACAAGAACTGTAGAAAGGGGGAAATATATGGCATTAAATTAAAATACTTTACTATCATTTGTTATTGACCATGTGGGCTGTGCCATCCTGCAGTTTGTAGAGAAGACATCTTGGTCATTTAATGAATGAAATGATGTTAGGGAAAACGATAATGTCTGGATGTTGAGGCAGGTTGAGAACAATTAAAGCTTATGCAGAGAAGTATTGATGGGAAGAAAGTACAGAAAGCACTTACTAGGCTTAAATGGTCATGTATGCATAAATGGAGTGAATAGCAGAAAAAATATAAAGTATAAAACTGAAATAGTAGTATATTAAATGTTTTAGTGTGTGATCTTGTTCAAAGGCAAAAAAATACCAGATGATTGAATGAAGGTACTTGTTGCTTCTCTTTTTAAAAGGGAAGGGTTGTTGCAGTTAGTATAATAGTGTTTTTTCTACACCCTGATTCATGGTAGCCATTTGGAGCCATCTGTTCTTGGAGGCAGAGAGTGATTCTAACAGTAAGATATTTTCCAGGAGGCAATGCTCTGCTGAGCAGTCTCAGCTAGATGGATGGTGGAATTCATGCACTGGCCACAGTGTCTCATGAGAAACTTTTTGTAAAGTAAATAAATATAATACCAGTAAACATTTAGCTGTTGAGCACAATTGTATTGCAGAGATAACAATTTAATTAAAGAAAAAAAAGAGCCATGGGGTTAAGCCTATATATTTTTTTCCCTTTTGCTTTTCTTCATACCCACTTTTTTCTCGATTATTATTTCTACATTTCCTCTTTTGCCATCCCATATTTAGTATTTTAGTGTAATAGTTATACATGGATAAGGTATGGGAAGCGCTGTTCAGCTTCCGCCCATTAGTGGCGCAGGCAATTTTATTTATAGTGGTACTCATATTAGGGCCCATATCATCCCTGAAGCTCATCTTGGGTGTAGCCACCTAGAACCTGGGTATCATGGTGACATGTAGGTAACTTTAAACCACTCGACAAATGGCAAAGTGTTTAAGGCTGTACGTGGTGGGATTCTAACCTACTCGTGGACATCTGCCCGATCCCACGCTCACCATCTTATCCACTATGCGACCGCCTCCCTGTTTACTGATTAGTGTAGGAAGGCAGTTATTGTTCCTTTATATGAAGAAAAAAGCCTGTAGGATTCAGTGTAATAGTTGTTTGGGAATAAATGTTTGTAATTTGCCCCAAAAATTCTGTGGACTCTTGACTGAGAGATTGATAGAAGTGACTGAGTTGAAAAAAAATTATATCCAGTTATCATGGACATAGACTCCTAGAGCAAGCATATGATTGGGATCTCTTTTGATATTCATAAGATTTATAGAGTAGAAGGACAATTGATGGAAAGGATTAAGGTGTTTCTATAGAAATGCAAATGCTTGTGTCAGGATGTAGAATAAGGTTGGAAGGAGTTTTACTGTAGGAGGAGGAGGGAGATGCAGATGTTTAATGTCTCAGTTTAATATATATGTATGCACTCGACTTTCATTTATCTGGACCTCATTTATCTGGATTTCGGTTAATCCAGACAGTGTCCAGATAATGATTTAATAATTAGGTCCAGATGACCAATAAATGAATTAGAACAATGTGTGCCTCGCACACTTCTAGAAATGGGTGATAGATGATGCGTCATTGCGGCAGGTGGTTGTAAACAAGTCCAGCCGACACTAGTGAACACTGTGTATTGTCCAATATCAGTGAACAAGGTTGTGCATTTTTCAGTACTTTAGAAGTCTTAATTATGTCTTCCAAGAGTGTTAGGCATAAGTGAGTGGCCCTAGCTGTGACATAAATGCTGGAATTGATGAAAAAATCAGAAAAAGAAGCTAGAGTTGCAATTGTTTGTGAGGAGTATGGTGTGGCCAAGCAAACTCTTTCGGATATTAGTAAATCAAAAGATAAGCTGCTAGAATGTTCTGCTAAATACTGTGTGGATGCATCATCAAGTAAAAGTGGTAAAGGTGCACCAAGGTAAAATGTAAGGAGTGGAAAAGATGCTACATTAGATACTGCCAAGCTCCTGATAGGACTCCTGTGTCAGGGAGATGGCCTCTTTCCCCGCTATGTTGTGCAAGGGACTGATACTCTGTAAACAGGAGGAACAACAATGTACCTACACAAATACTGTAGTTTATTACTATGGAATATTTTATTGATATGGAAACCAAAAACATAATACCTAAAATAATCTAAAATATTTAAAAACATAAAATTACATTTAAAATTTGTGTCTAAACAGCTGTTCAAAGGGAGTGTTTGTCACTAGGTGGCAGCACTGAGCAGTCAATCATGAGTGTATTGTTATGAAACGATTATGTTTTTAGCTTTTTTATCAGTAACATATTCTCTAATAATAAACTAGGATATTTGTGTAGGTACGTTGTTGTTCCTACTTACTACAGAGCGCCAGTCTCCTAGGAGGCACAACATGGCAGAGGAAGAGACTGTCTCCGTGAGCCAGGAGTCTTATCTGGCTTCCTTGAGTCCCTTGCTTATGAAATATCCACATCACTCTTGAACATATTCCTTTTGGGAGTATGTGCAGTCCCCATGAGTAGCAGGACTGTAAGTGGATGGATACTTACCATTAGAGTTTAAAAAGGAGATATTCGTCTGATATAGTGGTGAAACGTGAGTACAAAAAAATAAAAGTAAAAACTGGCAGCTTGCTTATGTTGAAATGCTGGAAGTTGGTGGTGTTTTCAGTCTGTTTGATTTGTTTTTTTTTACAACCCAGCACTTAGTGCCTCAGGGCGACACTGGACCAGGCTAAGTAATAGTTAAGGGGTTGACTTATGTGCAAGGTACTCCGATAGTATAACAATTAGGGGTCAAATTATAGAGATCAACGTGCCAGATTGACTTAAAGGTGCAATATATGGTGTTGCAAGGTTAGTTTAAGTATTAGATTAACTTAGATTAAATTTGTTTAAGTTTAGTTCATCAGGGAAACCAAAATAGACAAAATTTTGCAGTTTCTCAAAATTTCTAAGGAGACAACCAACCCTATTTGGCAAATGAAGGACCCATTTGTGCTATCCAGACATTTTCATTATCTGAACAAGTGACTGCACCATTTAGTCCAGAATAATGAGGGTTAAGTATATATATATATATATATATATATATATATATATATATATATATATATATATATATATATATATATATATCAGGGTTGGCAATGATTAAATCAAATTGATTTAATCAAATGATTAAATCATTGATTTTTTTACTAAAAAAATCATGATTTTTTATTTTTTTTTGATTTTTTACTAAAAAGTATTCCATAAGTTAAATGATGTGCTCCAAGGATGGTAAAGTAAAACAACCTATTCATGTGCAATTATTCATTTATTCCCTTCATGGTATATACCAGTAAATAAATAAATAAATTAAATAAAAAATAACACCTTTTGCAGGTGACAACATTAACCTTTTGAATCTCACTTTGTATGTCTCTGGTAAAGCAAGGAAAGCAACAGGACTTGAACAAGCATATACTGTAGATGCCACTGAGCTGGTAATCTCAGAAAAGCAACCTGCAGAGGCACTGACTGTGACTGACCAACTGGTGGAAAATACATGTACTGTACTGAGCTTAGTGAGTTCTCTTGCTCTAATGTTGCCAACTTGCCATATGTTTTTTACTAGGTAAAAATCAGCCTCCTTTAGTCTTTACTAACTTGGGATTCAATGTATCATAATAATAACCAAGGTTAGCAACCAAACAGTAACAGAATAAAAGTAGATATTCTTCTGTGTGGTAATAATATAAAATGCTGTCATGAAAATAACTTCAGGCAACTCTGTCTGTCCTAAACCTGGTCCTGTACCAACTACAAACAAGTATTGAACACGTATGTATCAGGATCCTTGACTGTGCTCACACTTACATGCCCTAAACTCAAACTTAAAGTAACCTATGGAGATTTTCAAATCACTCAGTAGGATATATATATATATATATATATATATATATATATATATATATATATATATATATATATATATATATATATATATTTTTTTTTTTTTTTTTTTTATAAAAAAATTAAAAAAATCAAATAAATCAAATAAATAAAAAAAATCAATGATTTTTTTTTTTTTGATTTAAAAAAAAAAATCAAAAATATCACCAACCCTGATATATATATATATATATATATATATATATATATATATATATATATATATATAGAGAGAGAGAGAGAGAGAGAGAGAGAGAGAGAGAGAGAGAGAGAGAGAGAGAGAGAGATAAATAGATAGATATTTTTTTTATGGAATAGAGGAAGCTGGCCAAGGGCAACAAAACATAAAAAGAAAACTCCCACTTGATGCCAGTCCCCTTAAAGATTAAGAAAGTTAGCCAAAAATGGGAGAAATGTCTTGAAACCACCTTCTTAAAAGAAGTCAAGTCGTAGGAAGATTGAAATACAGAAGCAGGCAGGGGGTTCCAGAGTATACCAGAGAAAGGTATGAATGATTGAGAGTACTGGTTATCTCTTGCATTAAAGGATTGGATAGAACAGGGATGAGAAAAATTAGAAAGCCTTGTGTAGCAAGACTGCAGGAGGAGGGGAGGCATGCAGTTCGCAAGATCAGAAGAGCAGTTAGCAAGAAAGTAACAATAAAAGATGGAAAGAGATGTAACATTCTGGAGGTAGAAAGAGACTGAAGACAGTTAGAGGAGGGAGTTGATGAGACAAAAAGCTTTTGATTCCACCCTATCTAATAAAACATTCAAAGAATACTCCATACAAGGACAGATAAACCCCTTGTATGGAATTAGCAGTTGGAGAGAAGAGAAAAAATGGTGTAGATGCCTCAGAACACCTAACTGCATAGAAAGTGTTTTAGGAAGAAATGAGAAGTGAAGTTTCTAGTTTAGATTATGAGTAAAGGACAGACATAGGATATTCAGTGTAGATGGGGAGAGCTGAATGTCATTAATGAAGGGGGGATAGTTGTCTAGAAGATTGTGTCGAGATGATATATTGAGGAATTGAGTTTTTGAGGCATTGAATACTACTGAGTTTTCTCTGCCCCAATAAAAGATCTTAGAAAGATCAAAAGTCAGGTATTCTGTGGGATTTTTGCGTGATCTGTTGACTTCCTGAAGGGTTGGTCATCTCTGAAAAGACATGGAAAAGTGTAGGGTGGTATCATCAGTGTTGAAGTGGATAAGACAAAAATTTTGGTTAACATCAATAATGAATAATAGAGAGGGGGTGACAGTACAGAACTCTGAGGAGCATCACTGTTAACAAATTTAGGAGAAGAATAATGGCCATCTACAACAGCAGCAATAGAACAGTTGAGAAGGAAACTTGAGATAAATTTGCAGATAGAAGGATAGAAACCATATGAGGGCAGTTTTGAAATCAAAGAATTTTGCCTGACTATATCAAAACCTTTTGACATGTCTGATGCATCAGCAAAAGTTTCACTGAAATTTCTCAAAGAGGATGACCAAGACTCCGTAAGGAAGGCCAAAAGATCACCAGTAAAGCTCCCTTGATGGAAGCCATACTGGCAATCAGTTAGGAGATTGTGAAGTGACAGATGTTTGAGAATCTTTCTATTGAGGATAAATTAAAAAAACTTTAGACAAGCAAGAGATTAAAGCTATAGGACGGTAGTTTGAGGGATTAGAATGGTCACTCTTTTTAGGAACAGGCTGAATGTAGGCAAACTTCCAGCAAGAAGGAAAGGTATAAGTTGGTAGTTGAAAAAGTTTGGCCAGACAAGGTGCAAGCATGGAAGGACAATTTTAGAGAACAATCAGGTCCATAAGTATGGAAATCATCATTATGAAGAACTATGTTTTTTATGAATATCTCCATAAAGAAAATAAAAGCTAGAGTAGGTAACGTTGGTGCAAGACTGAAACAGACCGGAGTGGGATGTTCTGTATTGACATGTTTTGTTTGTAGAGAATAAAGTCTTGCAAGTAGAGTAAAAAGGAGCTTCAAAGAGTGATGATTAATCCTAGATAGAAACAGAGTGAATGTTGAAAAAAGTGAAGGGATTCTTTTTGATAAGAAAGTACATGTATGATTATAGCTCCTTTTATTTGCTGAGATGTGTGCATTTGTCTATAGTGTATTGTTTATCTATTGCAGCAGTAACAAAGAAAATGAAAAGATGACAGGTAATCATCCAGATAGAAATAACAAGGAAGTCAGGAGCACAGGAAGCAAGGTGTTGAATGGTGACAGTTGGATCAAGGAAGAGGTGGAAGAAGTCACAGTGTGTCCAGAAAAAGTAGTGGTAAGTACAGCATCTCATTATCTATCTTCAGGCTTAAAGAAAATAATAAAATAAAAGATTGGAACTTGATGATTATTATGGTCCTGAGGCCAAAGAATATGTGTTACTCTCCCAGTTAGGGGGATTTGATCCATATTAATTGCCTGTTATAATGAATTTATTCTCCCTTCAGGTAAATTTCTATATTTTTATAAAGTGCTCAATAAGTGACATGACACCAGCATGAGATATTCACTACAACATTTCCATTAATTTTGTTGTAGAAGGTATACTCATAGTTAGGGATCATGTACTGTACATATGTAAAGATGGGAATGTTAACCTATTCAGCCATAGGCAAGCCCATTTGGTAGCAGTGCTTGTGATAGTCCTGCAGGCTTTCTTTTCATTTATACTTTATGGATTATAATGCTATCACTGCTCAAAGTCTAATTATGGTTGTTTTTGTTGATCCGCATTTATGTCACTATGTAATAGTTTGTCTTGATACCAATCTGTTTGTGTATTATTTCTTTACACATACACATTTACATTTATTTGCCTGTGTTTTGCAGTAGTTGTCTTTTTCTCAATTGGACTCAATATCACATCTATCAAGTTTATGAGAGTTTTGTTTGATGGTTATAGAAAGAATGGACTTCAAATTGATATATTTTTTGTATAGTTTATTGTATGTATTTCATTTAGTAGAATATGGTTTCAGTATGTTATCAGATGCAAGTCATGTTATATTCTATGAACTTTCAACACTAGTTTTTCAGCATGTGGAGATTCCTTAACATTTTTCTTTCCTTATTTGATAATTTACATCTATGGTGTATGCAGGTATAATATAGTGTCACATAGTATTAGTAACAGTATTTTCTTATGCATATTACTTTATACTTTTTTTCTCTCTCTCTGCAGGAAGCAATACAGTCTGGTCAGCATGAAAATGATGTGGATTCCTTAAAGGAGGCAATATCTCTACAGGAAGGAAAGCTGAGTCAAAGTGATGGTGACAGCAACAGCAATCCTGTTGCTGGATCATCCAATCCCCCTGGGCCGGTCAACTACATCTCGTTTTTGGCCTCTGAAGGTATCTTCCCCCCCACCTGTAGCACCAAGGCAAGCACTACACTGCTCCTCTCCTCACCAGGTAATGATAACCCAAAGTTTGTGTATTTATGTAAATTTAGCTCATATACACAAATATTGAACTTTCATATACTCCCACTGTATCCTTCCAAAGTTTCCATGATTTTAATTTTTCCTCAACTGCCAACTCACTAGTCATGATGAACATTAGAAATATTATACCTCATACAGTGAATATATAATTCTTTGCAGGTCTAGGAAACACAGCAATAAGTGAAGGCACCTTGAACATGGAGAAGGTGGTACAGCGGGTGTTGTTGCCATCCCTCCCCAGTACAGGCACACTTCCCACCAACCTGACACAACAGGCACCAGGTTCTGGACCTTGTCCTGCAACTAGTAACACCAGTGCTAGCCAGCCTTACATCCACCCTTCACTTGTGTCAGGAAAGGAAGTGCAGGCCACACTAGGTAAGTTGTTTAGATTGAGGATATAATAGAGTAAGGTAATGGGGCTAATGGTAAACATGAATGCGTAATGGAATTATAAGGTCCCTAAATGTCTGAAAGTAGGGTATGCTTATCAAATCATTTATAGAAAAATAGTTCTGTAGCACCAGTGTGATGTACTTAGAGAATGGAGTTTTGAATGGAGTCTAGAATCCCACTCTTGATTGGATGTCTGAGTAGATGTTTGTTTTATTTTTGCATAATGTAAGTACTCATGCTACAAGGTGATGCTCACTAGCTGAAAGAGGATACTGAAATATGATATATTTTTTTAGGATACCAAGTTGATATATTCATCACAGAGAAACTACTTGAATTGTTTCAGGGCTAAACTTCAAGCTATCTAGCTAGCCAGTGATACCACTTCTTGTTCAGTATATAAAATACGTACTTCCTTCTCAGTCTCAAGGTTCTTAGCTTGATCATTGTGTTTCTCTAGTTTGGACACTAGTATAATCTACTGTACATGCTGGACTATAAGATGACTTCATGTATAAGCAGTATGAATTCCAAGGTACCATGGCTCTTAATGTTCACCTTGGGGCTAAAGGGTTGTGTTTTATATGTGGTATATGAGATGATCCCTTGATTTGGGAGCTTAAAATTTTTGAAAAAAAGTTTTCTTATACTCTGGCAAATAGGGTATATGAATGCTTTCAATTTTCATTTTGAATAATTGTGCATGGTTATGTATCATAGTCATTTAAGATATATTATGATATTTTACCATGATATGAAAGTGGTGCATATTTCCTTCTCAGAGCAATATCAGCGCAAACTAGCATTCCATGAGCCTCGACCTTGTCCCACCTGCAAGAGAATGTATCGAGATGCTGCCACTTTACGCACACATATGGCCATCATGCATGCTGAAGGTGTGTTCACAAAGCTGCTTCTTTTTGCATCCATTCTTAATTTTTCTAGGACTGTAGCTTACAATTGCTATTACATTATTTTCAGATTAGAGATTCATCTTGGTGAATATGTGGTAAAGATGAAACTGGATGCTTTTTATTACAGGAAGGGAGCCATTCTCATGTTCCTGTGGTGCATTGTTTCGCACCAAATATGACATGTACCAGCACAAGAAGAATGGCCATCGGTAGGCCTCCTGACTGATCCTCCAGACCAAAGATGCTGCTGTAGTGGAGAGGAAAGTAGCATTGAGACAGTCTTTTCATGCATTGTATTACCAAGTCAGATACTATTTTTTTTAACCACCAAAGATTTTTGAAGACTCAAGTTACCAACTATAATTTGGCACAAAACTTAGGATATCTATAAGATGATGCATTGTCTTGTTAGCAATTATGTGTGTTTGGCTCAAGTCTGAGGTAAGCAAATCTTCCTGGGTTTATTAAGTATGATCAATGGGACTAATATTTAGTGTAAGGATGTGAAGATAAAGATACTACACATGCCTGGGATTTGTGATGCTTGGCTTGAGCTTCGTCCATCTCTTCTCTACTTACTTGTTGTTGTTACTAACCTCCCTTGTGATGTAGTTGCATTTATGTTTATAACCAGTGATCAGATCTTGCTCAACTTGCAAAACAATTGTGCCTCAGTGCTAGGTGGTGTCCAAGGCTGTCCACCAGTACTGGACTCTTCCAGACTACAGTCCCCCCAAATAACTCCCTCCTTATCAATGTCCGGTGCTGTTTGCAACTTTTCCCAGTGGATCAGTGGTGACGCAGAAAGCTGTAGAGTTAAGGATTTATTGTGTTGTGCATCGGAGGGGGAAGTTGAGGTGATACTGCCTTCACTTCACCCTAGTAAATGAAAGCTTTTATGGATATTTGTTGTCATCCATGAGTGGGACATATGTTGGTGGTAAAGAAATAAGAAGTGCTGTGCTTATACTGAGTAACCTTAGTGATGTTCCAAGGGAAAGATGTATGAATGAGTGAGTGAGGATATGAGTCAGTCCCTTGTGACAGGGTGGCAACACAATCTGTTAACCCTCAAGTGAATTTACCAACTAACATATTTATGATAGTGTTTATTTTAATTTTGATGATAGTGTTGATAGTAGTGGTTCAGTTCCAATACATATGATCTCAAATTTAGAGAAAATTTGTTTGACATGGCCATGTGTGATGCAGACAATATTTTTTAGAATTTATGTCATATATGATATGAGAATTCCTGCTGAGGAGGAGATAATATAATATATCCCAAGCAGCTTAGGTGTAATCTTTATCGAAAATATTATTTACCATGAGCATGATGTACAAAGAATGTGTGATGAAGCACAGCGCTGTTTTGTTGAGGCACAGAACTAGAGGGTTGAGGTTGTCAGCTGGTGTCCCACACCACAGCAGCTGTGTGGCTGCCTTGTAACTGGTTACCAATCAAGCCAATTGAGTTAGAGCTTACTTATACTTACTGTGGGAGGATATGGTTGTGTTACGTTACTTTCTGTTAAGGTTGAGGGAAAGTTACCACCAAGTAGTTTTTAGTTATGCACTTTTTCTCTTGATGTATTTCTTTCTGTTACCAAATGATGGAGGGTAGAATTTTTATTCTGTTTAGTTTTAAGAAATTATTGCTGTACATTCATTTATAAAGCCAAATATGTTGCCAGGATGGAAGAATCAAGGATGAATGAGGAGCAAATTGAATCCTATATCTATGAAACTAGAAATTTTCACCCCATGGTTTAGGTGTGCCTTAAGTTAGCTGATTAATTAGAATGTGTTATATAGTGCGTATATACAACCATGACAAATAGGGCTTCAGACACATTCATTTTTTTCTTTGGTTCCCATGACAACATGGTTAACACTTATATTGTTTCATGTTACCTTTTTATTAGTTCTTTATTATTATTATTATTATTACTTTTATTATTATTATTATTATTATTATTATTATTATTATTATTATTATTATTATTATTACTACTATTATTATTATTATAGTTTATGCAGTTTCATCATCAGATCTTGGTGGAAGTAGCAAATAGTTGAGAGAGGCTTCTTATCTTAGTGGTGGGCAGGAATCAACTCCAAAATGATTCTTGTGAGCCTAGTCTTACAATCACAGATTCTACTCTCATCCTCAGAAAATCCCTCTGATGGTCAGCTGCCACATGACTCCTGAGGGCTGGGGTAGGCAGGGTTAGAGGACTGGGTTTGGCTTATTGCTGATAGTTGAGTCCATTCCTCAAGTACTGTATGACTCTCTCTCTCTCTCTCTCTCTCTCTCTCTCTCTCTCTCTCTCTCTCTCTCTCTCTCTCTCTCTCTCTCTCTCTCTCTCTCTCTCTCTCTCTCTCTCTCTCTCTCTCTCTCTCTTTCATCTTGAAACCTCCTCCTTGAAAAAATTCAACTCCTAGGAAGCTAGAAATACAGGAGGTAGGGAGTTTATCAGAGATTTAGAGTACGGGTTAACTCTTGTATTACAGAGGTTAATAGAATAGTAATGAGAAAAAGAAGAAAGTCTTGTGCAGTGAGTCCATGGGAAGAGGGGAAGCATGCAGTTAGTAAGATCAGAAGAGCAGTTTGCATGAAAATAGTGTTAGAACATAGCAAGATATGCAACATTGCAGCAATGAGGAGAGAAGAGGAATTGAGAAGATGAAAAGATTTTAATTTCACTCTGGTATGAGTAGTATCTCCCACCATTTGAAGCATACTCCATACATGGGTGGATAAGGCCCCTGTATAGAGTTAGCAGCTAAGTGCGGCATGAGAAGAACTAAGATGACTAAGAACAAACTTTATAGAAGCTGTTTTAGTTAGGGATGAGAAATGAAGTTTCCAATATAGATTATAGTTAAGGACAAAGTAAGGATATTCAGTGTTTTTTTTTTTTTTTTTCTGTTTTAGTCTATAGCACCTGCAGGTATGCAGTAATACCTCGAGATACGAATGCCCCAACATACAATTTTTTTTATATATGACGAAAAATTTCATGTAATTTACTCCTTGAAATATGAAGATATTTTTAAGATACGAATAGCCATTGGTAGGTGGCGCAGCGATCGCTTGGCTACCCGTGTCCTCGCGAACATTCAGCCTGCGTTGTGTATCGTTGTTCATCCTTTGTGCATGTACGTGTCTGTGCTCCTCGGCAGTGTGTATTTTTTCTTAAGTTTTGTGAACTCAAGATCATGGGTCCCAAACGTAAAAGCTTGGCGAGAAACTCACAAAATAGCCTGTATTCACATACTGATTACACTTAGAAATCCAACGAGTAAGTACAAAATGGTGTTCTACCCACAAACAACTCTTCCTCTTTGCAATGCAAAGAACCAGAAGTGTCTAGATGTCATGGTTACCAAAATATCACAGGTTGAATGAGGTGGTATCATCGGTGTATGTGGCCTTGCGTCTGATCGGGTTTAGTGGCCTTGGCTAGAGCGATAGAAAACGGGCCCCTTGTATCCTTCCTCTCTCTCTCTCTCTCTCTCTCTCTCTCTCTCTCTCTCTCTCTCTCTCTCTCTCTCTCTCTCTCTCTCTCTCTCTCTCTCTCTCTCTCTCTCTCTCTCTCTCTCTCTCTCTCTCTCTCTCTCTCTCTCTCTTTGCTGTTCTGATACCACTCATTCAAAAATTGTCTCCCCGTAACAGGGCGAGAGACCCGAGGTATAGAAGTCAGGCGTGCAGGAGAGGTGGCGGAATCAGACCCAGTGAAATCACTTTCATTCCCACCATCCATCATTGGTGACAGTGACGAAGAGCCTATGTTTACTCCTGATGAGGTTTGCCAGCTCCCAAGGAAAGAAAACAGGAAGAAAATAGCCAAAATATAGCCGTAAAAAGCCTAAACGTCTTTTGACGTGCCCCGAGTCTTGCGTGATGAATGTCTATCGACGTGTCCCAAGTTTTTGCGGGTAAAGTTGTTATTTTGGGGAATATAGTTACATCATGCATACAATAAACATTGTAGTTATCTTATATTAAATCTATATTTGGTTGGTATTTAAAGTATGTTAATTTTTTTGGAGGGTAAATTCGTAACACAAGAATGAATGAATTATATTTCCATTAATTTCTATGGGAAAAATTGATTTGATATACAATTTTTTTTATATACAACGATCGTCACGGAACAAATTAAATTCGTATGTCGAGGTACTATTGTACTTGAAGAGTATGGGAAGCACTGTCCAGTTTCCACCCATTAGCAGCACAGGCAATTTTATTTATAGTTGTACCCATATTAGGGCCCATATCACCACCCAAGTGCATCTTTGGTGTAAGGCAATTACACCTCCGTAATGGAGGTATCATGGTGACATATAGGTAACTTTAAACCACTCAACAAATGACAAAGTTTCAAGACAGCACATGGTGGGATTTGAACCTACACATGGATGTCTGCTCAATCTCATGCTCACCACCTTTAGAAGAGGGTATTTTCTGTCTGATATGTTGAGTTTATGGATGGAGGAATTGAGTTTTTGAGGCACTGAACACTACTAGATTTTCTCTACCGCAATCAGAAATTTTAGAAAGATCATAAATCAGGCATTCTGTGGCTTCCTTACATGAACTGTGTACTTCGTGTAGGGTTGGATGTCTATGAAGATGTGGAAAAGTGTTGGGTTGATAGGACAAAAAGTTTGATTTAGAATATCATTGATGAATAATAGTAAGAGAAATGGTGACAGGAGGAAAACCACTATTAATTTAGTCAGGAGAAGAACAGTGACCATCTACCACAGCAGCAGTAGAGCAGCCTGAGAGGAAATTTGAGATGAAGTTACAGTGAGAAGAATAGAAGCCTTTGGATACCTGTAGAGAAAAAGTAGGAGCGAACAGAAAAGGGGTTACTATCAGTTGCTTCAGACACTTGGGTTTTGGTGAGGAAAAGATAAGGTTTAATAGAGGAGAGATGGGATTCTACAGATTGAAAATAAATCTAATGGCACAAGTGAGCAGAAGTTAATGGAAAGGGCAGATGTGAATACATTTAGTATTAATACCAGAAGATCATTTGTGGTCCCCTTTTCTAGATGGGAACTCCAGGCTGGTATAGGAGTTGTCATATTTAACTTAGTTTGAATGAAGGTTGTATGTGTAATTAGGTGCATATTGTTTTGTGTAAAGGAAGAGCATTGTCTTAAAAGGGCAGGCTGTGACTGCCCCTTGTATAGTGAGACACAAAGGGAAACATTCAGTGATGTCTCAGCTGGGTTAATGACCCAGTGTCTCAGACCTCACTGGGAGTATGTGTGTAGTGCCTCCCGTAATATTAGCAGATAATTCCAAGTAGCAAATCTAATTAATGTGATGACCCTCATATCCACACACACACACACACACACACACACACACACACGGGACATCGTCGATGGCGGAGGTGGTCGCTGAGCTCAGAGCAATCATCTATAATTCTACAGTTACCTAAGAGTAACCAAGGTGGGAAAGGAGCTGGTAATGTTTGTCCCGTCTCCATATAGTCATGTTAACTGTTGATTAGCAAAATAATGTCCAGTGAAGGTAAATATAAACTGTAGCCTGCGTTTGAGCCATCAGCTGGTTTGTTTACATCTGCGCAACATGGCGGCCGTGAACTCGAAAGATGAATCAGACTTCACAGGGTTTCAAGGAATAATGGAGAAGAGCGCTTATGTGAAGAAAATTCTGGAGTTAGAAGGTAAAATTGAAAAACTGTTTGAAAAGTATGAGGGCCTGGAAACGAGTTATGACAATGTAAAGAGACTGTGCCGATATGAAGAAGGAAAATGCAGCACTGAAAGAGGAAGTTAAGCTAATTAAAGTGAATTGCGAAAAATGTGGAGAATCTCTAGGAAAAGTGATGGAGAAGCAGGCTGAATGGAAAAAAGTCAGGAAGTGGAAAGAAAGGAGGTAAATTACAAAGTTGCAAGTCTGGAAAAGGAAATCAAAGAGTCAGGGAGAAAACTTTGGGCCTTGCTGAAATTATAGATCAACAGATCATAGAAGAAGATAGCTGAGAAAGTGGTGAAGGTTATTAAGTCAAATGAGACATTGGTGAGGAAACTGTAGACAAAAGAGATGTGTGGTGATATTTGGTGTGGAGGAGGATAAGACACCGAGTAAAATGGAGAGAGAAAAACATAAAAAGGTGATAAATAATATCATTAATGTGGTGCAGGAGGAGGAAAAGACCTAGTACAAGAAATAGAGGACTTCCATAGAATTGGAAAGTTCACAAGAGAAGGTATGAGGCCAATAAGAATCAAACTTAAGTCACAAAAGGATGTAGATGAATTGGTGGAGAAGTCATGGAGGCTAGCCCAGCAGGAAACAACAAGGAAGATTTGGTTGAGAAGAGATCTCGGTGAAAAGGAAGAGAAATGTTAAATGAGTTGAGAAAGGAGGCTTTGAAAAAAATGAAGAGAGGACAGAAGAGGAGAAGAAAGAGTTTTCTGGAGAATCTTGGATATGAGACTGAGGAAGTGGTTCATAACCCAGAAAAGTACAGCAAGAAAGGACTAAAGAAACTTACATATGAGCGAAATGTAATGTATTCCAACATAAATGGAGTGATATCGGGATTTTAGAACTCAACGATTACTTGAGGACAAGAACCCAGATATTGTGGGTCTTACTGAAACAAAACTGAGAGAGGAGAAGACCTGATGATGGTTGGAGAAGGAAATATAATGTTTGGAAAAGAAATAGAGTAGGTAAGATGGGAGGAGGAGTGATGTTGCTGGTTAAAAAAGATATAAAGGTGGATCAAGTGAAAAAAGGTATGGGAAAGGCAGAAGTGCTAAAGATCAGAGCAGAAACTAATGAAGGAAAAAGAGGCACTACATAGTGGTGTACGTACCACCTAAGACAAATGCATGGTCAGTACAGGAATATGAAGAAATGATAAGTGATACAGGAACATGTCTGGAAGAAATGTTGGGTGGCTGTGAACGAACTATAATGATGGGAGATTTTAATTGTAAAGAGGTGTGTTGGGAGGACTGGTCAATGGAAGGATCAGAGACAACATGGGAAATACACTATTGACACTGGCAATGGAAAATGTGTTAACTCAGTGGGTCAAAGAAGATACTAGGTTTGGAGGAGAGGAGCATCGTCAAGACTGGACTTGGTCTTTAGTACAGAGCCAATGGTCATTGAGGAGATGAGGGTGGAGTGCCCTTTAGCAAGAGTGATCATGCAGTTTTGGAGTTCAAGGTGATAGATGAAGAGAAATCTAGAAGAAATGAAGAATATAAAGTGGGAAGATGGAATTATGCCAAGACAGATTTTGGAAACCTAAAGAAATTCTTTCAAGAGACAAATTGGATGAAATTCAAGAGTGCTAAGGAGCAAATGAAAAGTGGAAGGAATTTATAAAAATATACAAAGAAGGTGAGAAAAATTTGTACCAATAAGACAACATAGAAGTTGGAAAGCAGGACTGGTTTAACGATAGATGTGAAAAGGCTAGAACAAGAAAAGAGGATGCATGGAAGAGGTGGAGAAGGAAAAGACGGATTAAGCAGTGGGAAAGTTACAAAAGAGCAAGAAATGAATATGTGTTGATTAGAAGAGAAGAAAGAAAGAAACAAGAAAAGGATATAATTGATAAATGTAAAGACCAACCAAGGCTTTTTACAGACATGTGAACAACAACATCAAAAATAGAAAGTATTGAAAGTTTAGAAGTAAATGGAGTATGCAGTGAAGATCCCAGGAAATGGCAGAGGCTATGAATGGATGCTTTCGGAAGGTATTCACAAAGGAGACTGCTTTTGACAAACCACTGGTAATGGAACAGAAAGGGATTATGAAGGAGTTTCAAGTAACTGTGGAGGAGATCAAGAACATGATGGGGAGTTTAGAAGTGAGAAAAGCTGTGGGACCTGATGGGGTATCAGGATGGA
Source organism: Portunus trituberculatus (assembly GCF_017591435.1). Classification (NCBI taxonomy): domain Eukaryota; kingdom Metazoa; phylum Arthropoda; class Malacostraca; order Decapoda; family Portunidae; genus Portunus; species Portunus trituberculatus. The sequence continues at coordinate 26,300,897 of NC_059304.1, forward strand.
TTTTAAGAGAATGCAGGGAGCAATTGGCAGAAAAAGTTTGTGAAGTAATTGATGCCTCATTAAGGGAAGGTGTAGTGCCCCAAGACTGGAAAAGAGCTAACATTGTCCCAATCTATAAATCAGGTAACAAGAGACCCATTGAACTATAGACCAGTGTCACTTACAAGTGTGGTAGCTAAGATGTGTGAGAGGGTGGTGAAGAATAGATGGACAGACTTCTTGGAGAAAAATGACATACTTTGTGAGTGTCAATTTGGTTTTAGAAAAGGCGTTCATGCACGACAAACCTGATATGTTACTATTCGAGGGTGATAGATGTAATACAGGAAAGAGATGGTTGGGCTGATGGAATATATCTGGATTTAAAAAAGGCCTTTGATAAGGTACCACACCAGAGACTGATCTGGAAACTTGAAATGGTAGGAGGAGTGCATGGCAGTTTACTAAAATGGATGGAAGACTTTTTGGTAGGAAGAGAAATGAGAACAATAATTAAGGACAGACCATCAGAATGGGGATTGGTGGAGAGTGGAGTTCCACAGGGATCAGTGTTGGCACCAGTAATGTTCGCAGTCTACATAAATGACATGGTGGATGGGGTGTCCAGTTATGTGAGCCTATTTGCAGGCGATGCAAAATTGTTAAGAAAAGTGAGATGTGACAAAGATTGCGAACTACTCCAGGAAGACTTGGACAGAATATGGAAATGGAGCTGTACATGGCAAATGGAG
>NC_059304.1:26304127-26309127 GCF_017591435.1 Portunus trituberculatus
AAATGACAATTTTTTACCAGAAAAACACCTAAGCAATGAAGTTGGGGAACATATGAGTTACTAAGAAAAATGAAATAGGCATTTACCTATATTGATGAAGAGATGAAAAAACTAATAGAATACATGATTCAACGTAAAGTAAATTATGCTGCACTTACATGGCCACCACTTAATAAGAAAGATGAAAGGAAGGTAGAAAGGGTTCAAAGAACTGTAACCAAAATAGTTCCAAGTTTGAGAGACCTAGCATATGAAGACAGATTAAATATATTAAAACTTCCAACATTCAACAGAGGAGAGAAAGAGGAGACCTAATTGCTATATACAGGGCATGGAAGGGGATGGATACAGTTGACAAAGATGACATATTGGTGTGGGACTCTAGAAATACAAGGGGACACAGCATGAAATTGAAAAAGACTGTGTGTAGAAGAGACATTAAGAAATATAGTTTCCAAACAGAAGCATAGAAATATGGAACAAGCTGGATGAAACAGTAGTTCAAGGAAGAAATATTCATGACTTTAAGGCTAAACTGGATGACTATAGGTATGGAGACAGGACAGCATGAGCATAGCTCTTTTCCTGTAAAACACAACTAGGTAAATGCAACTAGGTAAATACATACACACTGACACACACACACACTACTACTACTACTACTACTACTACTACTACTACTACTACTACTACTACTACTACTACTACTACTACTACTACTACTACTACAGTATTATCATTATTATCATCATTATTGGTATTAATATTTATTCATTTTGTTTTTTTTTTATTCTATTTACATATTTTTTAGTGAGGTATTGATGGTTTCCATTATGCCTATCAGGTAGGAAATAATAAATTATTCTATGTGTTTTCTCCAACGTCTGTTGCTTATATTTCATATGTGTAAAACATTGTAGGCATGACAGAAGTAATTAAAAGTAGATCAAGAAGTTGATGGATACAAAATTGTTCTTAGCTGAGCAGACAAGGTGGGAAGAACAAAGCTGAGTAATATAGTGATGGCTGTCTTTGGTGATATCTAATGAGAACAGTCTAGTCATTTCTTCTCTTCATTAATGAGTGTTTTGACCAACTCACAAGATCTGTTTCTTTTGTCTCCACTTATCCCTCCTAGCTAGTTTTCTTCCTGGCATTATGAATTGGGTCAGGCTACCAGGCTTTTATTCATTCCTATTACTATTATTATTATTATTATTATTATTATTATTATTATTATTATTATTATTATTATTATTATTGTTATTGTTATTATTAGTTTTTAGTGCCTCAAAAACTTAATTCCTTCATCTATCAACTCAACACAACCTTCCAGACAACTATCCCCTCTTCAGTGACACTCAACTCTCTGTCTCTTCCACACTAAATATCCTCAGTCTGTTCTTTATTCATAATCTTAACTGGAAACTTCACATCTCATCTCTTATTACATCAGCTTCTATGAAGTTAGGTGTTTCTCGCCCCTCCAGCTGCTAACTCTGTACAAGGGCCTTATCCGCCCCTGTATGGAGTACTCTTCACATGTTTGGGGTGGTTCCACTCGCACAGTTTTATTAGATAGATTTTCATCTTATCAATTCCCCTCCTCTGACTAACGTCTTCAGCCTCTTTTCTCACTGCTGAAAATGTTGCATCTCTTTCTATCTTGTATTGCTATTTTCATGCTAATGGCTCTATTGATCTTTTTAACTGCATGCTTCCTTTCCTCCTGTAGCCTCGCTGCACAAGGCTTTCTTCTTCTCATCCCTATTCTGTCCAATTCTTTAACACAAGAGTTAACCAGTACTCTCAATCATTCATACCTTTCTTTGGTAAACCCCTGAACTTCCTGTCTGCTTCTGTATTTCTGTCTTCCTATGACCTGACTTCAACCAGTATTTAAATTTTATTTTTCAATCTTTTGTTGCTCTTGGCTGGTTTCCCTCCTGCATAAAAAAAGAAAAATTATTATTATTATGATTATCATTGTCATAATTTTTATAATGATCATAAGTATTGGCATTACTGTTGTCATGGGATCAAACTCTTAGAACAACAGCTTCTCATTCTTCCACGTATCTTTGTGATTTGAATGAGATAATTTGTAGCAGGGAAGAGAAAGGAAGGTAAGAAGTGCTTCTCTTGTTCAAGAAAGTGGTTTAAAGCATGTGAGCAAGGTGGTATCATAATGGCTCTTCTTTCTTTCTTTTTTTTTTTTTTTTTTTTTTTTTTTGTCTTTGTCTTTGTACCATTTATCCCTTCCATTCACAAATACGCTGTTCAAGATGCTCCATTACATTGGCACATGAGTAAGAGATTCAGAATGGTGTGCATGCTCTCTTATGTTGGCGTTTCCTCCCAGTTTGTGAAGGTGATATATGTGTAATATAAAATATGTTGCCAGCATTTTTGGGCAGGCTTCATCATGCCTTGAACTTATGAAACTATATTTTAAGGAGCTTAAACTATATTTTTGATTAATTGATTAATTAATTTTATGCTTTCTAGTATCAATACTGTGTGTGTGTTGTGTGTGTGTGTGTGTGTGTGTGTGTGTGTGTGTGTGTGTGTGTGTGACCACATGCGTACGTGTGTGCATGCATGCATGTGTGTGTGTGCGCGTGCACTTGCATGTGTGTATACATCCACATGTATGTGATTATGTTTTATTCATGTTTTGTTTTGTAAGTTTGAGATATTGGAGTACATGTCTCACCATTACTTGTCTGTTGGGCATTGTGGCTGGTAAATGGAAAGAGTCTTGGGCTGATGGTAAAGTTTGCTTAAGCTGAATCACTCCTGTGTGATGTGCATGTTACCAATAGTCTTAATTTTGGAAAGAAGCAATTTTTTTTTTTTCTTTTTTTTTCAATAGAAAATAGTTTTTAATCGTGTGATTGTGATTCAGTGGAGTGGTGTCAACACAATGTAGTAAAAAGGGGCCAGAAGCCAGACTCAAACCTGGCATTTGCCTTAATGGTGACTTTCCAGTAGATGAAATTGTCTGTTGTCATTGAACTATGTTCAGATGAAGTGGCTTGGAGCCAAGTTCCCACATCGATCATTGCCTTTTTAATGGTTGCTTGAAACTTGACACTTGTAACTCTAATCACCTCTTAGTGAGTGTGGAACCTAAATGTTCTACATGCATTAATGCGTATTGCTCAGCATCTAGTGTTGAATTGTTCGAGTACATAATGCCCTGTCAAGTGTACAAAGGCCAAGAAAATTAAGCTGTGATTTTATGTGGGATGGTGACTTTCATTGACTGTTGTTTCAGGCTTCCTCTTTGTTTTTTTTTCAGTGACCATAATTAGGAAGGAGTATTCTCTATGTGTGAGGATCTGAGGTTTGCCTGAGCTTGTCATCATCAGACAGATAGAAGTAATGTAGAAGTTGCTCACAGACTGAGGTGTCTGAGAGCTGTGATAAGGTCAATGGAACAGAGGTTTCAGATTGGTCATGGCTTTTAAAGCTTTTTAGGCGTCATTTTTATATACGTATTTGGCAGTGGTACTGTCTGCCTCATTTTTAATATTCTTTTATGAGAATGAGTTGTCACAAAAATGGTTTGTGATTTTAATTTGAAATTGTATACCTTTTGCACATCTCACCCATGTGTTGGTGCAGCATTCCCTTTGATGAATTCCCATGCATTGGCTCCCTGCACAGCATGTTGCATAATGACATAGGGACACCATTAGGAGTTCAATGTGCAGTGTCAGTGGCATTAGTATCAGATACAAAGTTGCTCACATTATATGGAATTCCCATTTTCATCATTATTTATTCATTTTTTTCTTAGCAATTTGTTTATTCTTTCATTATTATTATTATTATTATTATTATTATTATTATTATTATTATTATTATTATTTTTTTTTTGTAGATGCTTTGAACATTTGAATGTAGGACTTGCTTTTAGGCAAGCAGATACCAGAATTAGTGTTTATAGCTTGGGAAGCTGCCAAGCTTCAGTGCAACTAATGCACTGACATTGGTTGCCTTAAATACTGAACATCAGTAGTCTAGTTGATAAGATTATGATGGAGATTTACTTTGTGCTAATGTTAACAAAAATCTTCCCAAAGGATTATTATCTTTGAAATGTAAGATAATGAGTAAGTTTCACCTTTGATAAGTCTGTATGCTGAGCACCATTAGTTAGTAGATTCTGGCACAAACTGTGGAAACTTTCTCCTGATCTGTTGCTCCAGATAGCATTAAGGTATCTGTTAGATATTTAAGTTTGTATGATAGGCATTTAATAAGAATAGACACTGTACATTTGTTAATAGATTTAGCCAGTTTTATACAGTTTGACAGCTGTGGTGCAGTTACCATTTGACTGCCAGTGTTTTACCTAAGATAAATTTAGTTACCATTGTTGGGCCTGGATGTGTGCTCCTTCCCCATGTTCTTGCCATTTTGGGATATTTTTAAATACATGCAGATCTGCATTCTATTTTAAACACTGAGAATATTTTGTTCTACACCAAGTTTTTTTCTGGCATCTTCATAAGTTGGTATTTTACTGATGAATTTTCTGAATTTGAAAATCACATCATGTGGGCATTTTAAGCAGTCATACATGTAGAGATATTATTCTACTTTTTTACTTTTAATGTTTGTAGCATAGTGACTATTTATCACAAAGTTGAAAAAGGTTACATTTTGAAGCTTAGTAATTCTATTTTATCACAGTTTAACAAAATGAGAAATCAGCTAAGTAAAATGTTAAAAATGTGAGTGAATGTTGGCCAACTTGCAAAAAAATTTACTAGAAAATTCTCCCTTGATAAAACTTAATAAATTTAATTTCTAGTAAGCAATATGTTTTAAAACTGGAAATATGAAGACTTTTTGGAAATCATGCAGTAATGTATTGTCTACATGCTTCATGTCTACTGTCAGACATGAAGCAAATTTGCTATAACCACATGCAGACAGGTAAACCTCTATTATGTCCACCTCTGAAATGCAAGAGTAAACCAGTATTC